>NW_025918955.1:265339-288676 GCF_907164915.1 Impatiens glandulifera
TTATTTGTCACTATAAGTTCCAATTTAGATATAAGGAACATCAATTTAGATTAGATTAAAGAATGAATTATGGATCGTATCAGATTGGCTTGTGAGTTCTAAATCCAATATATTTGAAATACATGTAAAAATAGATTTAATAAAATTTGAGTAGAGCGTGCACACACTAAAAAAAATAATTAAATAAAAAAGAAAAATTAAGTTTGTTGTCTCTGTTGGAAAGAGTTAGCATGGATAGGAGATAGGTTCATCCAACTTCATTATCAAGTGTATTATTATTCGTGATTTTTTTAGGTTTTTATTTTTTTCAAATAGTTGAAACTTTTATTAAAAGAATAAGACTATCTATACTTGATTTTTTAGTTACAATTTTTATTTCTTACAAAGTTGTGTTTGTGCTTAATCTTAGTTGTTTATTTATTTTTAATTAAAATAAAAACCAAATTTTTAACAAGTTTTTCTTTTGAAATTAATATTTTTCTAAAGTATTATAATAATTTAATTTTTAACTTACATCACATATACTATAATTACAAATATATTTAATTATTAAACATTTAAAGTGTGTATAAATTTTAATTATTATTAATATGAAAAATATAAGCATTAAAATTCAAAACCAGACTAATAATTAGATTTTTTTATCAATCTTTAATTTATTTATTTTTGAACTGTTATTTTTTCTTAATCTCATTATATATTTTTTAATATTAGAGGACGATGTCTTGTTTCCATCTACCGGATACACACGGTGTTATGCGTTGTCCCTTCCAATCCTCCTTTTGAGTTAGATCATTGATCTCATGCTTATGGATAATAGAATCGTATGTCTGGTTTGATATCAAAACCAACTTTTGTATCTGATAACGTAGGCAAATGAAAGAAAAATGAAGATAAAAGAGGTTGAAGGAAACGGTAATAAGAAGATGAAGAAGAGAAAAAGTAGTATTAATGGAATAAAAACTTTAGTAAGGGTTTGTAAATGGTTTCACCAGTTATTATTTTTACATAATATAAAGAATAATTTGTAATTTATTTCTTTACTATATACACAAAATTTTAAACCAAACACCATACTAATTTACTGCACGTACAATTATATTATATCTATAATCTTATACCCCAAACCAAATGCAGGCTTAATATATAAATATTAATACTCAATTATATATGTGTTGTTATTATACTAAGAATGAATTATTTTGTTTTTAATTTATTACCAATTATTTTTTAAAATATTTGTCTCTAATTTAATTACTCATTTTCAATGTAAAATTACTACTCACTGTTATATTATTAGCTGTCACAATAAGTTCGAATTTAGATATAAGGAACATCAATTTATATTAGATTAAAGAATGAATTATGGATAGTATCAGATTGGCTTGTGAGAGCTAAATCCAATATATTTGAAAAATTTGTAAAAATTAATTTAATTAAATTTGAGTAGAGCATGCACGCACTAAAGAAAAAATAAATAAATAAAAAATAAAAAATAAGTTTGTTGTCTCTATTGGAAAGAGTTAACATAGATGGGAGATCAGTTCAGATCTTCTGCTACCGATTGCCGTGTTCCCCTGTGGCGGACCAATCAGATTGCAGCATTAATAATTTAATAATAAATCAATCTGGGCAGGAGACGGAGGGAGGGAGAATCCGGAATCCGGGTTTAGGCCCGGGTTCACACAAGACGCCGTTAACGGAAGCGCCCGTTAACGCCAGGAAATAATATAATATTCAGATGATACCCAGATAAGATATCTTCGCTCCGGGACCGTGTCAGAGGGGAGGGTGAGATACGATGGGAGCGAAGATCTACACGCCCGTTGCACTGACCCTCATGTAAACCCCGCATACCCACCCATGAGAAGACCGCCTGCCGTTCATGAAAATACACTTACACGTCCATGTAAAGACCGAATTGACAGGGATATTATATTTACGTTTATTAAATATTAGTTTAATTTATTAAAAAACACAGGCAGCGATATAATATTCGCTTCAATTAATTCATTCATTTATTATCTAGGAATTTTATTTAATTTTTCATTTCATTTTTTGGGCATGGAGAACCTCAGGAGCGAAGATATATTTGCTTCAATTAATTTTAATTATAAACTCATGTAAACCCCCCAACCCACCCATGAGAAGACCGCCTGCCCTGGATTTCACATTTCCATTTATTAATTATTAATTCAATTAATTGAAGATGACATGCAGCAACCGAACAAATCTTCGCCTCAATTACTTTTCTATTTTTTTCCTTTTTTTTATTTCATTTTTTTTGGCTGGAGACCTTCATGAGCGAAGATATATTTGCTTCAATTAATTCTAATTAAAAACTCATGTAAAACCCCCCTACCCACCCATGAGAAGACCGCTTGCCTACCATGTAAACACATTTACCCGTGTATGTAAAGACCCAACTGACATGGATTTTCTATTTCCGATTATTAAATATTAATTCAATTAATTGTAGATGACATGCAGCAACCGAACAAATCTTCGCTTCAATTCCTTGGCTATATTTTTTTTTTCCGTTTATTAATAAATGTTAATGTAATTAATTTTAATTGAAAATCAGTAAACGACCAAATATTCGCTTGAATTTTGTTTTTCGAGTAGACGATTGAAAGCGAAGATTTCTTATTTTCAAATAATTTTAGCCTGACGTTCATGTAAAACAACCTCCCCTCACATGAGAAGCCAACTTGCCTGTCATGTAAATTCACTTACCCGTGCATTTACATTCTACGAATAAATCTTCGCTTCTATGAATAGTTTTTATTTTACATTTATTTTTATCATTTTTTTATGAATTTAGGATATCGAACGAATATTTATTCGCTTCCATGACTAGTTGATATAATTTCAATTTCCCGCTACAAGCCGACTATCCCTCAATTTCATTTTCATAAGCAACTGTTCATATTCTTCTCTCTCTATCTCCCGGCGATAATCCAAACACTGAACGTCGAAACCCTAGATATTTCGTTTATACTACAAGGATTTCTTCTGAACATGTCGGGTAACCAAGGAAACAACATGGAAGTGGATCAACCCATCGACTCCCGAGAGGTCGTCTTGCAAGTTTGTAGGAGCATAACCGAAAACGAAACTGCACCCACTCCGGCATCCAACGTCAATCCCAGCACTAAACCAGAGAGGTATGTTCATCTTATTGTGTTTATACTAATTTTACACATGTTTATTAAATTTATTTCGTATAATACTGATTTATGCTATCCCACCCAAATTAATGACTTCGAGGACCTATGAAAGGAAGAGGAAGAGAAATCCGAAGACGAATACTAAGTCGTCGATGACTGCTGAATCAGTTTCCACAGTTGCTGTCGAAGCTACTGATGTTGCTGCAGGTACTGATGAGATTTTACCACCACCTTTTCCCCCTAAAAAAAACCAAATGTTATTCCTACCTCCACTCCAACAGTCGATGAAGAGTTACCAGAACCACCCCCAGAAACCACTAATATTTCTCCGTCTACTACCCCATTCGATGAAGAGTTTCCCCCATCTCCCCAAAAAACCAAAACCCGCAAGAAACGTAAACTGACATTTCTAACCAGATCATCACCTCATGGCCTCGCTCAACTCATTCCTCAATTGAGCGTAGAACAGAGGGAAGCCGTGAAGGAAATCGGGTTTGGTTCTCTTCTTACAATGGGCGTCTCCAAGTGCCTGGCTCATTTTTCCAGACACGTAGTCCAATTTTTTGACCCGGATAAGAGTTCTCTGGTATTGGCCAACGGTGATGAGATCCGTATCGATGAAGATCTCGTACAGCTCGTGATGAACCTCCCTAGAGGGTCAATGAACGTAGTCGAGTCCGTTAGGTTGGACAAGACTAAGGACCCTGATTATTTTAATTTCTTGAGGGATTGGAAGACCAGATGGACCGGGGAAGACTCAAAAGCTCCCGAAACACTTTCTATGATCCCCAAGATATTAAGTAACACAAGTGCAGACAACGATTTCAAAATAGACTTCGTTGTCTTTGTTGTCTCTAGTTTTTTATGTCCTGTTCAAAATTCACGAGCCAGGTAAACATGTATTCAAACCTATTATATATCTAATTGTATTTTTGAATACTGACAAATGTATTTTTTTCATTTCAGGTTCAAAATTCTCAAATCCTTAATGGAGGTTGATAACATAAAGGAACTGAACTGGTGCCACTTTACACTACAACGATTGGTTGACAGTGTAAGAAGTTGGAAAGAAAAAGCAAGTAAAGATAAAAATCCATATTTCGATGGACCTATAACCCTTTTATCGGTAAGTATTGTTGCCTCTCTTATATATGATTTATAGATATGTAATATTTTCTAACATGTTTCCCACTCCTTTACTCCAGATTTGCTACCTAGATGGTGTTTTTGTGGAAGGTGAACGTATCCCCTACGAGAGAAAATTTCCAATTATCTCCTGTTGGGATGACGTCAGCGTGCTAGAGTTTACCAACTTAGAAGGTCGTGCCGGTGGTTTTGGGCTGGGCAGGGCAAGGGCGCGCCTAGCAGTTGGACAACCCGAGAATCCAGTTGACTCGGTTGAAGTAAAAGAAGACGATAATGAGGTATGTGGAAACAATAAATTGACTCCCATTGTTCATTATTATCCTGTTTTCAAGATTAATGAAGTCTGTTTTTCATAATGTACAGTTGTTGACCTCCAAAATCCTGCAAACTTTTAAAGATACAGCCCAACACCTGAATTACCTATCCGGGGAGTTGGAGAAATGCAACATCGATCCGAAGCCCTTTTTTGAGGCCGGTTTCCTGAACCTCAGAGAGTCTGAAGGGTTCATGAAACACTTGAAGGTGGTGATCGATGGTCCGGTTGATGTAGGTGTGGAAGATCCTACAAGGGAGGCACTTGTGGACACTTTACCGTGTGCGGGCTTGAAAGTCATTAGTCCCCGGGTTGATTACACATGTGAGACTGCATTGGAGGACCATGCAGACAATCCAACAACACGGGTTGAACAGAATGATTTAGAGGATGCAGTTATGCCCCATCAAGAAAATCGTTCAGATCAGGTGGAACCGAATGATCTCGATGATGCAGTTCTGCACAATGAAGATCAGTCACTCCCTGTTCAAACGAAAGATGTTGAGGATGTAGGTCATGACATTGACGATGAATCACTCCTTGTTGAACAGGAAGTTGTACAGGCTGCATTTCAGCCCATTCAAGCCAAGTCACCCCCTTTTCAACCGGACGAACCTGAGGATGCAGTTATGCCCCCTGATGAAAATCGTTCGGATCACGTGGAACCGAATGATCTCGATGATGCAGTTCTGCACACTGAAGATCAGTCACTCCCTGTTCAACCGAAAGATGTTGAGGATGTAGGTGTGGACATTGACGATGAATCACTCCTTGTTGAACTGGAAGATGTACAGGCTGCAGTTCAGCCCATTGAAGCCAAGTCACCCCCTTTGCAACCGGACGAACCTGAGGATACAGTTCTTCCCAACAAAGATGCCTCACCCCGTGTTGAACCAACTGATCATGATGGCGAAGTCAAGGAACCGGATGAGGTACCCCCAGTGCAGACACCCACTCTTGAAGACGATGATCAGGGTGAAGGGAAGGAACCGGTTGAGGAACCCAAAGCGCAGCATGTTGAACCAAATGATCAGGGTGAAGGGAAGGAACATGGTGCGGAACCCAAAGCTCAGTCTGTTGCACCAAATGATCAGGTTAAAGGCAAGGAAAAGGTTGAGGCTTCTAATGCCGTTGAATCTTCTGAAGATGAAGATGAAGGTGATGGGGGGGGATGCATCAACATTAGAGAATATCCTAAGAGGAAGCTCACGAAAATTCCTGTGCACCTTCGATCCCCCTACATGCAACAGGTTGCAGATATGTTGGACCACAACATAACCATCAAGGAACAGAGATTAGCCGATTTTGTGTTCGATGAAGACCTGCCTCCAATGTAAGTTACCTCTCATGCCTTTCTGAATTTCAAATATGAAATTAGTTAGTTATGGTCTTGTAAATGAATGTATTTTGCAGGGACGTTCTGTACGTAGGTGCACCGGGTAATATCACCCGTAAGCTATTTCAAACAGTGAAAATGGGGCGTGAAATTGCGAGCGAAGTTGTGGACGCTTGGTCCATAATTGTGCACTTCAAATGCCGTAGGTTGCCAAGGCATGAACCACGAATAATATGTTTTTCAACAATTTCACATGTAAGTGCTTCTCTTGTTTTGTTCTATGTATCCTTCAATGTTCATGACTTTGAGTCTCCACCCTTATTTTGTAGGTTAATCTGCAGTATGATAGGACCTTATTTTGTCAATCCCTTGAAGAAGACATGAGAAACTACCATGTCACAAAAGAAGACATCATCTTCGCTGACCTGGTATGTACATATCCCTCAATTCCAAGTAACGAGACTGCCATAAAATAACAAATGTTTATGTTCTTTTGTCAGATATTCCTACCTGTCGTCACTTCTGGACATTTCTTTCTTGTATGTGTGAATATTAAAGACTCCCAAATAAATGTCCTAGACAACTCCGGTCGTCCGCCTAGAATGAAAATTTTGGACAAGTATGTCCGGTTGAGGAATCAAATCGATAGTTTTTCGACTTTCTTGGAAAGGCAAGGCATACAAAGATTTGCCGAAAAGGTTAAGATGTACAGGATAACGGCCCCAAAGCTGCCTTGGCAAGACCAAACAAACAAGACCGACTGCGGTGTATATTTAATGAGACATATGGAAACATATAGAGGAAAGATGAAGGGTTGGTCATGTGACATCAACGAAAATAATGTGAGTGTTTTTTATATGTTATTCTATGACATTTAACAATTTTAAATGTTCTTATACTTTCTCTTGTTCTTTTGAAGGCCGACGAAGCTTTGAGTACATTGAGGATAAAATATTTATACCGAATTCTTATGTCTGAGCACAATGTCAATAGGTTCAAGTTAAAGACTGCCATTAGATCAAGATATTAGGGTTTTGTATGTGTTATACTGAATTATACTTGTACAGTAATTCTTATGTTCACACAGGTCAATTGACCTATTTTTAATGTATGGATGTTTGATATTGATTTATAACTTATAATGCAATTCAGATCTTAATGTATGGAAGGTAGTTCAGATCTTAATGTATGGAGTTATAATGTATTGATGTTTGATGTGTCTTCTTGTACCGATTTTTTTAAAATCATAAACGAGGATGTTTTCTTAACTGTGTGTTTTAATATTCTTAAACGAAGATATATTGTCAACATCATGAAACTGAAAAACTTGCAACCGTAATATCTTCTTCACTCAAAATTTTGAAATTCATAAACGAAGATATCTTATTATGTTCATTTTTGGTGCAATCGATATTTTGGAAATCCGAGACGAAGATATCTTCTTCACTATATGTTTTTAAAATCATAAACGAAGATATCCTCGCAACTATACATTTTCAAAATCCTAAACGAAGATATCTTCTTATGTTTTTTTTGGTGCAATCCATATTTTTAATATACGAGACGAAGATATCTTCTTCACTGAAAATTTTGAAATTGATAAACGAAGATATCTTCTTATGTTCATTTTTGGTGCAATCCATATTTTGGAAATCCGAGACGAAGATATCTTCTTCAATATATGTTTTTAAAATCATAAACGAAGATATCCTCGCAACTATACATTTTCGAAATCCTAAACGAAGATATCTTATTATGTTATTTTTTGGTGCAATCCATATTTTTAATATACGAGACGAAGATATCTTCTTCACTATATGTTTGTTTATTCATAAACGAAGATATCCTCGCAACATGTAATGCCCCTACCTGTGGTATGTATTGATGTCAATTCAAGAATGAAAACTCATTTATTAATTCAACTACTGCTGTATCAAGATCATCACTCTCATACCCTCACTCTCACTCTCACTCTCACATTACACTCTCAATCCTTCCCAAATCTCTATCTACCGGTGTCTTTCCTTCATTCCTTTAGCGTAAAACTCATAAGATGGATGTTGAGATTGACCAAGACATGCTTGTTTTATCGCAGCAACAGCTGGAGCGATACTTAAGTCTGATCAACGATGACCCTGTCCCTTTTAGTGTCTATCATGTAGATGAGATTCTTCCTCTAATACGAATAAATGTTAACGAAGGACTGATGGCCCACATGCAAAGCAGATGGAATACGGACTCTCGTTCTTTTGTTATTGGGGAAATGCACATATGCCCGACGCTAGAGGACTTTGCGTCAATCCTTAGGTGTGGTACAAATGCACTCATGATCTTGCCTGTCCATCAAGATCCTCATATGGCCGTCCACATTTGCGACAGCTTCTATGGATGTACAATGTTTGATGCTCTCTTGTTTACCCTCCAACATGGATTTCTGAATATGACAAACATAGACGAGTACATTTGGCGTGTCCAGGGAGTTGAGAGGACCATCAACCACACACAAAGCAAACTGATCATGCTTGTGGTTCTGGCTCATTTTTTTTTATGTCCGTCTGCAGGACGCCGGCCTTCGGAAAGGATCCTGCGGGTTGTTCCTGCACTGATGGGAAACGCCCCAAACCTGGCTAGCCTGGTACTTGCTGAGACATTACTTGGTCTTAACGAATTTATTCCCGAGGAAAACAACTATTCTCGCCGTGGATCACCTTTGGTTCTATACCTCTGGTTGTTAGACAAGTTGCATTGGTTGCCCCGTCCTTCAATTCCCTACACTTCCTTTGCCAATCTACAAGTGCAAAGGGTCAATGGACTCGTGGCTCGGAATTTTATTTCGGATATTCACCCAATTAGGTTCATTGTTCCGTGGTATCTGTGTACTGAAATGATGTACGAGATGAGGGGTTCTCCATTCATCATTTTGTTGGGCCTTCAGGGAACTACCTCCTACTGCACAAGTGTCATATACAGACAATTTGGCCTACGGAATCCCCTACCTTCAAATGGAGACAATCCTCCGGAGGACTTCATGTTTACTCCTCAACATCTTTACTTAGAGTACGCATCAATAATTGAAAATTCTTTGACGGTTTTCATCCCCAACCGATGGATCAATGCTGTGAACGAAGCCATTCAGCTATACATTCCACCCGTCATCGAACATGAGGTCGTGTCGCTGACAGGACCGATAGACGAGTCATCCTCTCATGAATCAGACTAGAGCTTCATTTGTATTGTTGAAAAACTATATTTTTGGTTAATCTGTGCAGTACTTATGTAAACGGATTATGGAATGTTTTTGTGTATTCAACAATATTATGAAGTTATGTTTGATTATAGTCTGAAGTTATATTTTACATTATGTATTGAGTTTATTCTGGAGTGATATAAATCGACTCATTGTCGTTAGCTTTGATTCTTTGATTGCAATTTGGATGTCATGATCAATTCAAAGTATAATGTAAAACAACTGATCTGTTCATGTAAACCCCTTCGATTGATCCATCGACAGGTTGCTCGCTTCCTTACACAATATCTAATCAGTAAATCGAACGGACATTTCTTCGCCTGTAAAACCCTTAAAAACGAAGATGATGTCGCATCCAATCTTTGAAGTTACATATTATTGTTGACACTTTCATGTCATACTGTAATGAATTTGAAAACGCAGAATCATTCGCTTGTAAGTTTCTATATTAAACAAAACATTGTTACGAAACGACATACTATTCGCTTGATCTTCATATTTCAGGTCGAGCACATTCAACGGAAATGTATTGAAAATATCTTTCATCATTCAAAAAAGAAAAGAAGTGTGTTTTCGTATAAAACCCTATAAAGAAATCATTTCATATCTATGGATTACTGTATGTAGCCTGTAATGACATATCAAATCTGAACAGTGTGCAGTATTGTTGTCACATCCAAAAAATTAATAAATATTGTATTTTAAGGAAGTTACAAATTATTATTTTTTTTCAATTTTTAAACACATGAATTCATCTAATTATATATGAAAAGAAGCGAACATATATTCGTGTTCAGTGAAAATTGCAAATTATTCGGAACTAATTTGAAGCGAATAAATATTCGCTTGAATGAATTCTAGGTTGACTTACATGTGAAACACAAAACCCCTACATGAGAATACCCTTTACAACTGATGTAAGTACACCAACGCTTGTATGTGAAGACCAAAATGATGAATGAATGTGGGAGGAAAATACACGCCGCGAATAAATCTTCGCTACAAACAATTTTTCAATTTCTATCTGTTATTTTATTTATAATCATTACACATCGAATCGGACCAAAACTTACATTTAAAATTATGGCAATGATATGACTTATGGGCAACGTATACTTAGCCAGAAGAGTAGATATGATAATACTTTATTATTTTTAACAAATTCGTTATTTTATTAATGTTTAATGACATTTGCATGAAAATATAAATAACAAATAATTATTATAATTCGACGTACAAATTTTCATTACAAGTTTCATAAACATTTCCCCGTTTCATAAACATTTGTACATTTTAACAATATTAAGCTGCATCTCCAGCTTCAAGGCATCTCCATTGAAGCAACCACAGCGGATCTCTCACGCATAACTGGGGTCATACACCTGTTGAGTTATCTCTTGAGATGTTTTCCATCCCAGGGAATCTCCCAAATGATACATCCCAGGGAAGCAACCACAGCAGTGTACACGAATGATCTTCATTTGATCGGTAGTTTCTACTTGAGTTACCAAGCATTCGTGTACACTGAAGATGTTTTCCACCAGTTCATCTTGATTGTACAAGTTTTCCATCACAGAGAATCTCCCAAATGATACATCCCAACAAACTATATGAAAAAAACACACACTATCAACAAAAACGCTCAATAGATATTTCATGCTGCCGACGAAGATTGTTCATGTAATCCCTACATTTATAGCAAAAAGAAAATCTGTTTTCTTCATAAATTATTCAGATCTATTGATTCAGAAAAAGTAAATTTCCCGTGATGAAATATCAAATCCGAACAGTGTGTAGTCACTTTGTCACATCATGAAAAAGTAATTTCATTCACGAAAAAGTAATAACACTTAATAATATTAAATAAAATAAATAATTCAATATTGTCATTCACATTATATTAGATAATAAATTATTTCAACATGAATAAAAACATTTTCATGAATAATTATAAAATTATATTCAATATAATACGTAGGCTGTGTTTGGTAGACAGTAGTACACTGTTAGGATATTTATCCCAATAGTAAAATTATAAGGGTGTTTGGTTGAACTGGTTTTATATGTATAGTAAAATTAAGGTATAACTTATACCTTGAAAAGGGTATAAAATAGTAACATTCTACACCTATTACAAGAAGATATTAAAATTTTAATTTATTTTTAATATTTTTTAATCTTATTCTTTTAATATTAACATTAATTCTTTTTATTAATTTTTAATTAAAGTTTAATTATTAAGCTTTTATTATTTTTAATTAAAGTTTAATTATTTTTAATATTTTTTAATCTTATTCTTTTAATATTAACAATAATCCTTTGTTTTGTCACATCATGCAGAAATTATATGTCATCATTGAAAAAGAAGTGTGTTTTTGTATAAAACCCTATAAAGAAATCATTTCATATCTATGGATTCAGTAAAAGTATTAAGCATGTCATGACATGTCAAATCGGAACAGTGTGCAGTATTGTTGTCACATTACAAAAAGTAAAAAATAGTATATTTTAATACAGTTTCCAATTAATTTTATTTTTCTATTTCTAAACACATGCATTCATCTAATTATAGAAGAAAAGAAGCGAACATATATCCGTGTTCAGTGAAAATTGCAAATTATGAGAAACTAATATGAAGCGAATAAATCTTCGCTTTAATGAATTATAGGTTGACTTACATGTGAAACACACAACCCCTACATGAGAATACCCTTTACACCTGATGTAAGTACACCAACGCTTGTATGTGAATACCAAAATTATGAATGAATGTGGGTGGAAAACACACGTCGCGAATAAATCTTCGCTACAAACCATTTTTCAATTTCTATCCCCTGGATCACATTTCATTTTTATTTATAATTCATTACAGACATATTTTTGTACGTTACATCATATCTTAAAGTAATCATTATACATCGAATCGGACCAGTCTTCATTATTTTAGATAGGGAACATCAATCATAATTTATATATTGTTAATTAAAAAGTTTAGGTGATGTTTGATCTTATCTTGTTACACTCATTATAGAAATCAAAAATTCATATTAAAAAATGCTGAATACTACGGTCATAAATTAAAAAATTATATTTACTATAATTAACATTATATGAAATATTAAATTATTCATACATAACAAACCTTATATTTATTACATGAGTGTCAAAGTAAAATATATACATTGTCATTTATATTCTAAAAAAAATTCATTAAAATTAATTGACAGCTCAATTAAAAAGGAAATTAGTACAATGAAGCGCCAAAAAATTTTCCACATGTCAAGTCAACTGTCACAAAGTCTCAGACTTTGTTACGACGGCAAGTGAATCGCTACCATCGAATCAAATGTCATTCCTTTAGATTGGATACGATCTGTTAGATTGGCAGATCGAAGATTTGTTCGCTTATTCAGCATTGAGAATCAAATTTTGTGTGAATTTTTTTTCAAATAATGTGAAACATGAAAGACATGTACTAAGCGAAGATAGATTCGTACATTGCGGAGTTCTGCACGAATACATCCTCGTCTATTGTCGTATGTTACTTTTCATAATGCATAATTACCTTTCACACTACAAAAGCGAATATCGCTTCGACTCGTACGAAGTTCATGAGAAACTCCTTATTCATGTTTGTGAAAACCGATACGGCCTCATGAAACTACATTCACACTAACAGAGCACTTTACAAAGTAAAACATCTCAAGCCCGAATCCGGCCGTAATACACCCAGGTTATTCTACCATCTGACCTAGCGCTGTCGTCTCCGGCATTTCGACTACGAACCCATTTCTCTTCCGGTTAGTATCTTCGGCTCCAGCGAAAATGGTAAGAAGTGTTTACGGTTGCATGCTTGTGTCTATTTCGTTTTCTTAGTTTAGGTCGTTCGAATCTAAATGTGACTTCAACATCTCATAATCAGGATTCCGATATGCAAATAGTTCCATATACTGAATCCACGACTGAAGTGAACACACTAAGGTAATTACGCGAATGTTACAATTGTTAAAATTTGACTATATTTGGATTAGGTAAGTAATCCAATTTGCTAATGATAATGTAGTGTTCAACAAAGGAAACGAAAACCCGATGCATCAGGCACGCCCACGACACCACTGGATATTCTGGCCAACGCGGCGAATGAAGCACTTAGTGAGAACCAGGTTCAGAAGAAAAGAAGAAGGACTCGTGACCTTGATGTCGATTTCAAGAGCAGAACCTCTCCATCGGGCCTTCATCACCTGATTAACAGGTTATCTGAAGAACAGAAGCAGGCTTTGAGGGACATCGGATTTGGTTCCCTTCTGTCACTTGGCATATCAAAATGCCCACTTCAATTCTCACGGTGCATTGTGAGTCTATTCAATCCCAGAAGGAGGAGCATCGTCCTACACAGTGGAGAGGAGATGCAGATTGATGAAGAGGATGTTCAATGTGTATTGAACATACCGAGAGGTGAATTAGTGGTGGCAGAGTGTTTAGGAAATCACACGGACGACAAGGTGTACAAGGACCATCTCACGGCGTGGAGAAGGAGATGGGGATTCGAGAACAGTGGAGGTCCTTCAACCTACCAAATGCCTGACAAAATTCTACAGAACACAGAAGGAGACAGTAACTTCAAGATGGACTTCGTGGTGTTTGTTGTATCCAGTTTTTTGTGGACATCCCAAAATCCACAGTGCAGGTAAACCCCTACATTTGGAACCTAGCATTAATTCTGTGATCTCATTTAGAACTTCAATATCATTTTACATGGCTTGAGTCACAACTTTTTTATTTTCAGATTCAAAGTACTGAAATCCCTCCAGGATGTATCAAAAATCAAAGACTACAACTGGTGCAAGTTCACGTTAGACGGGCTAGTCGAAAGTGTTTATAAGTGGAAAGCAAAGAAGACATCCTATTTCCATGGACCATTAACCTTTCTTTTGGTGAGTGTAGAAATCTATTGGCTGGAGGTTGTCCATTCATAATTTTTTGATGACTTTGAACGTAACATATATTTGTTCTTGCTAATGTATCAGTTGTGCTACTTGGACCGTGTGGTTGAGTTCAAGGTAAACAGTAAGATCTCACGGAGTTTTCCTATTCTAGGATGCTGGGACGAGAAGAAGATGTACGAAAGGGTTGAGTATGAGGCGGCACAGGGGGGGTTTGGACATGGTAGGGTGGTTGCTCGCATAGCCATTCCGAATGAGCAACCACCGATGCAACAAAATGTGCAGCCAACACCACCACAAACTGGAGATGACCATCCAACTAAGCATGCTCCAATTACACAAAACCTGGCGTCATGTTTGAGGAAGGTTGCTGCCGCTGCCGAAGAATTGGCACAAGGGGCTAAATATCTGAATGAGATGCACCAGATAAACGCCATGGAACTTGTACAGTCTGCGTTTGAGCCATTGGCCACGGTGCTAAACTCCAATGCAATCCTGAGGGAAGGCTTACAGCGGAGTCTAGACCAAAACAAAAAGCAGCAGCCCAGAGGAAGTGGCATTACCCCCAACACGGAAGCCACCACCCAATGGAAAGGGAACACCCTTCCTACCAACAACCCTGCCAACAACAATCAAACGGCCCCATCGAACAAGAACACATTCACCCCCACCACTGAAACGAAGACAAAAGCCAACCACCCACCAACGGCCCCATCCAACAAGAGCACACTTTCTCCCAACATCCAAAAAAATATCAACGCAGCCAACCAAGCCAAATCCAACACCCATCCTCTAAACACCCTAGACCACACACAACCCACCCTCACACCAACACCCCAATCCCACCAGAACCCCCTTCCACTCAAAACAGATACCAAATCCCTAGCCCCACCCCCTCCAATGGCACAAGCCCAAGCCAACCCCCTTCCTCCAATCAAAACCACACCCCCTACAGTGGCACAAGCCCAAGCCAACCCCATTCCTCCACTCAAAACCACACCCCCTCCAATGGCACAAGCCAAAGCCAACCCCCTTCCTCCAATCAAAACCACACCCCCTCCAGTGGCACTAGCCCAAGCAAACCATATTACTCCAATCAAAACCACACCCCCTCCAATGGCACAAGCCCAAGCCAACCCCATTCCTCCACTCAAAACCACACCCCCTCCAATGGCACAAGCCAAAGCCAACCCCCTTCCTCCAATCAAAACCACACCCCCTCCAGTGGCACTAGCCCAAGCAAACCATATTACTCCAATCAAAACCACACCCCCTCCAATGGCACAAGCCAAAGCCAACCCCCTTCCTCCAATCAAAACAACACCCCCTCCAGTGGCACAAGCCCAAGCAAACCATATTACTCCACTCAAAACCACACCCCCTCCAATGGCACAAGCCCAAGCCAACCCCCTTCCTCCAATCAAAACAACACCCCCTCCAGTGGCACAAGCCCAAGCAAACCATATTACTCCACTCAAAACCACACCCCCTCCAATGGCACAAGCCCAAGCCAACCCCATTCCTCCACTCAAAACCACACCCCCTACATTGGCACAAGCAAAAGCCAACCCCATTCCTCCACTCAAAACACCAGCCCCTCCAATGGCACAAGCCAAAGCCAACCCCATTCCTCCACTAAAAACACCAGCCCCTCCACTGGCACAAGCCAAACCCAAAGCCAACACAATTACTCCCAAAACAGAAACCAACACGAATACCAGCGCTCCAACCACCCCAGCCTTGCCTTCTACCCAAATTATCCCAAATAAAGAGGAAGCAGGACCTTCAAAGGCCTTCAATGTCCAAAGAAAAGCACCCCGAAATTTGAAAACTGATTGGTTAACCGATGTCATCAAAACCGAAACCAACAAAAACTCCCCTTCTTTGGCGATAGTTAAAAAGGAACTTGAAGAATGCATCTCCAGTCTACCACCGCCACTTCAAACGGCCTCTTCTTTGGAGATAGTAAAGAATGAACTGGAAGAAGGCATCTCCAGTCTACTACCGCCACTTCAAACTGGCTCTTCTCGTCCAACCATGCAAACCAAAGAATGGGTTAAAGCATTGGAATTGCCTCAAGCTTTGAAAACCCCATTTTTCAATAAAATGTTTAGGGATGTAAAAAAACTAACAAACTTTCAGAAGATTTTTGTGGGTTTCGTATTTGCTGGAGGACTTGATCCAAGGTAATGTTTCCTGCAAATGCTTAATTATTCCTAAAAAATAGGATTTGTACACCATTTTGAAACATGTTTTGCTGTTTTCATGCAGTGAAATGTTATTTATTGCGGATAACCTATGTCTACACGTGACGCGCGGGGACATGCTTAAATGGCTGATCAAACCTGGGTAGACAGTATGATTATTGACGTTTGGTCATACATTTTGCACGACCATTCTAGGAAAAATGTCAAACGTCAGTACAAGAAGATTTTCTACACAACCGTGCTCACCGTAAGTTGTACTAGCACTGTTATTTATCAATTATATTATTCTTGTGAGACTAAAGACTGCTATAAACAGATTTTTCGTGAAGGTGGGATAACTACGCGAGAAAAATTCAATGACAGGTTCTGTCTAGAAGGTCGGGCTTTCCAAATTTCAAAAATGGACCTCTGGGAAGTGGACCTCGTAAGTACATCTCTGGCTGTCATACCTTATAATATCATTTACCACTCAGTTCAAATCTAATCTTTTTTAATTCTATCCACAGTTGTTTTTCCCAATCATTGATGACAGCAATTTCTACCTTGTTTGCTATAACTTCATACAAAGGCAATTTCAAGTAATTGATAACCGGCAGTCACCTATGCAATCGCCCTTCGAAAGAAGATATAAGAATGCACAAATCTTGGTATGACACTACAATTAAAATTTAAAATAGTTCAATTTTGGAATTCTAGTAGCACTAAAATACATTACATAATGTTGTTTGTAATGATGTATCAGGATGACTACATTCAACAATATATGAATGACGTAGACCCCGTTCTTGCTAAAAAGTATGGCGGTTTGGAAAAGATATGTCTGAAATTGCCATGGCAGGATTCAAAGAATTACAATGACTGCGGCATTTTTTGCATGAGACACATGGAGACGTATGAAGGTGAGGTGAAGGAGTGGAAAACTGGCTTTGGAGTTAAAAGAAATGTGAGGAACCAAATAAAGACATTGAGGATGGAATACTGTTGGCGTGTCATTGGCTCGGAGCTCAACAAGGCCAGGAGCGAGGTCTACAATTCCTGCCGTAAATGGATAAGTCAATAAATTAGGAACTGTATACATATTGTGTAATTAAATTTTACAAAGAATTTTAGTTCACATGAGTACAATAATGTACTCATAGACAGATGGGGTAATTAAACTATTCCTATAATTGTAATGATTTATTGTTACAATAAAGAATATGTTGTGTAATTTCAATTCTAAAAAATTGTTACTTCACATCCTCACACTTATGAACGTGTATACATGAAGTGTGTTTTTTATGAAATTTGATTTTCAAATACTTGTTCAATTATGTGTTAAATGAATAAATTAAGTGAAATAAACATGAGCCGCATAAATATTCGCTTCAAAGACCTTCTCTTCATAAAATATGTATGTGAAGCCTCGAATTTCATGAAAGAAATATGAAGAGAATAAATATTCGCCTCTAATACATATTTTCGATGAAGCGAATACATATTCGCCTCAAATTATTGATAATGTAAAGCCACCATCTCATCCATGAGAAGCGGGATGACTTGTCATGTCACTGCACTTACCAAGACTTGTACATACCAGTTTGAACATAAAGATCAATTTCATCAGACAAATATGAGGAGAATAAATATTCGCCCGAGATACATGGTGAGGTTCGCAGCGAACACATATTCGCCTCAGTTTTATGTTTCATTTTCTCAATTTGTAACCAAAAGGATACTTAATATTAGTTGACTGGGGGCGAAGTAATATTCGATTGATTTAGGTGTTTGTAATTTTTTAGAAATGAATTAGTGTGGTCATTAATTTGGTATTTCATAAAACTTCGAATGCATAAATTCGACCTTATTCTTTGTTTCAAATCCAACGTACATACAATACTATATACATATCGGATTTCACATGAAACTGGAATTCGATAGTTGAGATGACAAAAGAACAGTGAACGGAGTATTGGCGTCCATGCTGAAACTATCGTCCCATTGTTGAGGAGTTGAGAACTGAGGAGTTGTCGTTGGCATTGAACTTGATGGCTGGAAAGAAATATCAAATTTATTTAAAAGTATGTTATTATATGAATATTAATAACACAATTATTAGTAAAGAAGGTAAGTCAGCAATTTCATACCGGAATATGTGATTCACTAGTTATTCTTGTTGATTTTCGTTTTCTTGAGTTCTTCTCCAGTCCACCTTTCCTTCTCTTACCCGACTTTGTTGGCTTCTTAGTTTTCATTCCTTTTGCTTGAACAGGGGCACCCTCGGCAGAACGTGATAAACCGGTTGGTGGAGTTTGCATATTTATACTCTCCTGCAATTTTTTATCCACAAACGTGCACTGGCTCAGCATGATTTCTTTGACATGATTGTAAGTGTCATCTCTTTCGGCTGCCTTGTTAAATAAATGCATGGACAACCCACACAAATCTCTGTATCTTATGTTATGAAGCTCACTCGGATCAACATTAGTACTGTCCACGATTGGATCAGTTCCAAATATTCCATCTTTGGCTGTTCTTGTCCACCTCTTCAGTATCAACGCCGGAGGAATCTTCAACACGTCAATCGTTGTGAAAATCTTTAGGATGTGAGCACACAAAATCCCTCCAAATTCAAATTTACAGCAGCTACACTCGATATTCTTATCGTCATTCTTATGAACTGTAACTGTATGAGAGCATCTCCTAGTGTGGGGTGTTACCTTGTATTTTCTGTGTGTGTCGACATCCTCTAACATTTCAACACCACAATCATGCGACATAAACCATTGTTGTTCAAAGCACTTAAAGACCTCTGGGGTGTAAACTTTGCAGGCATCCTTTAAGATCAAAACTGGATAGTTAAGACTTGGTTGGCTGGTAATTGATTTGAAATCAGCCTTCAACACATCATATCTTCTTTCATCGAGTAGTCTTTCAAAGTGTTTGAAAAATTCTAAAAACTTGTGTTTGTAGGAGCAGTACCTTTTCAACATACTGTTCATACTCTCACTTCTCTGTGTTGTCGTCATATCAGCACAAAACATTTTGTCGTCCATACACTAATGCCCACTTTCGCCTGATGCTAAACATGCGTTTCAACCAATCGTTGTTTTCAAGCCCGTAGTTTGTCAACATTTGATTCCAAGCTTCAACAAACTCTATCTCTTCTTCAAAATCATATATACACGAAGAAAAATTCTTAGAAAAATCTCTGAAATTATGGAACACCGAGCTAAGATGTATGGCTGCATTTTGAAATATGTGCCAAATACAGAGACGATGATTTATTTCGGGCCATTGAGACGCCAAGGCCTTAGCCATGGCCGCGTCTTGATCTGTAAGAATGGTTTTTGGTTTTTTCCCATGCATAGCTTTGGTGAAAGTCTCAAACAACCAATCAAAAGTCATCGCAGTTTCATCGTATAATAGAGCTGCTCCAAAAAGAATTGATTGTTTGTGATGATTGACACCTACAAAAAGCGCAACTGGACGACCTTCATTATTCTTCTTGTATGTGGTGTCAAAACTGACCACGTCTCCGAAGTATGAATAATCGGACCGCATGTTGGAATCACACCAAAAAATATTCGTTATCAAATCGTCCGCATCAAGTTGAAAAGCATTATAAAAACCAGGATCATTGGATTGTTTGTTCTGCAAATACTCTAATACACCCCCTATTTCCCCAAAATTACACTCTCTGGTTCTTTTCGTGCGCAGGTAATTTTTGTAATCCTCAGGAAGAAAACCTAGATTCTCCCTTCCACCGATTTGTTTAGACATTAGAGCATGTGATGACTTAGGAGGAATTCCCACGTTAGTGGCCATCTCGATATGTAAGCCTGCAACTGCAGAAATATTCCTATGGCATCTATACAGGTGAGTTTTCTTTGGACTTGCAAGAGGATGACTATGATCACTAATAAAATTTACCACTTGGAACTTTCCATTGTCTGCACGCTTTATCCTCAATTTCGCTTCACAACAGAACCGAGTCACAGAACGTCTACGTTTCACATAGACATCACGTTTGTCCTTTCCCCGTTCACCCTGTGCACTACAACAAAATACTCTATCCAGTATTTTACCCTCCTTGTCTACATGTTTTGAACTGCGCCTTATACCAAATCCTATTAGTTTAGCGTATGCTAAGTAGAATACGTAGCCTTCTTCTTCACTCTCAAATTCTCTACCTAAAAGTGGAATTAAGTTGGATTCGATGTCCTCCAAAGGTTGGCCGTTTCCATCGAAATTCAATTGACGACGACAAGTAGCAGATTCGCTGTTCAGTTTGAACAAGTGGAAAATAAAGGTTTGTAGATTATAGGAAAATGAAAACAATATAAGCGAAGAAAGCTTCACTTCAACAATATGAAGATTGTAATATTAGGCGAATATAGTTTCGCTTCATAAGATATTATCTCATAATATAGTAGTGAAGAGATCTTCGCTTACATGTGCACTACAAAATTTGGAGAAGTTAAACAATGTTACCTTAAATCAATAATATCATTCTCGTCCATATCATTCTCGCTGATACGTATTCCTTCCTGATAATCAAAAAGAACAGAACATTTCCTGTCGAGTATTCAAAAAACATAGAAAAGGTTGGGAAGAAAAGTAAAGGAGGTATAGATGACATTCAAAAACATACCATTTTATAATTTAGGAAGATGGATTGATATTATAATGAAGTCTCCGGCGAAGGAGAGGTCGATGGTAGACAATGTAGTATAACTCCGGCGAAGAAATGGTCGTACAGTAGAGAGAGAGAAGAGTACTTGTCTAAGCTAGCAGCATGGCTTGCTGCATGCAGCATTTAATGAAACGCAGGTGTTAAGTGGCGGTGAGGTGACTTGTTAAAAAAATTATTTCATTTAAATAATTAAATGACAAAAAATATTATGAAATTAAATTAATAAATCAATCAATCAATTAGTAAGCGAAGATTTCTTCACATTATTATTTTGACAATTGTTTTACAAATATTATTTTGACAGTAGTTTTAAAAAATATTAATTATTTATCAAATTTATACTTCAAGTTATACAGTATTTCTTAATGTTTCAAGATTTAGTTAAATATAAGGCTGATGTTTAAAAAACACAATTCTAAGAACAAAAAAGAGAAATCTGAAATCAAATATAACATTAACAAATTCAAGAATGAAAACTATTCAAATATTCAGTAACAAATTCAACCAACACATGTCTATTACAAAAACAAAGGCTGCAAATCACAAGCAGCAATGGATTCTAGCAAGCTTGTGTGAGGAACACCAAACACATCCAAATATGGTCTTCAGAGGATTCTCTGCCTCAAATACCCAAACAAGTTCATTAACATCGTTGCCGAGACTTGTCGTATACAACTATAGTTTTGTCGTCCTCGGGCTCGACAAATGGATTCTCCATTTCTTTAGTTGTACCTCCTCCAGCAATTACAAACCCCATAAGATCAAGTTTTGTAAGCCGGGATGAATTCCCCTGCAAATATGAAGGTGTAACTGTAGAAGAGTTTGGGCAGCTGAAAGAAATACAATACATTATTAGTAATCATGGACAATTGAATATCATATGGAGGAGTAGGAATAAGACAAAACTTACATTGTTCAAATACCGCATTCTGCCAGCTCTTGGACCGCCCACAGTCCCATGATTATCTCGCTGCACCTCGTATGGTTCCTCGTCCACGTAACAGTTAAATCTGATTGATGATTTTATCCTTGTATAAAAGCAATAGGTGTTTTTAGTTTCATATATGTGAAAATGAATATTGAGTTAACAGTAAAGGGTTAAGAATAACAGAGTCTCACAATCAATGGTAAGGACCCAACTCCCGTTCAATATGCCCTTCAATACTTTGATAGTGCGACCGCATCCACCATTAGAATCGGTGGATGCTATGACGTGGGTAACATCGTCTCGCCACCTCATTGACACAGTGGCACCACATGTGTTAGCATATTGTTGCATCAAGTGCTGTTTAAGAACAATCATAAATATTTCAGTTTAAACAGGATGAAAACTTAAACAATATGGAAAAAAAAGGGAGAAATGTAAACGAAGAGTACTATCTCTTCACTTGTTAATTGATTGGGCATAAAATCCAGTCTTTGCCAAAGTTTTGGACGGATGCTGAGGCAGTTGCCTGCACGTGCATGAAAAAAAAAAACGGTCTTTGTGAGTATGTACTAGGGTTTCAGGGAAATAATATCACAAAACACAACACTAGGTAAGTTTTCCTAAATAACATTGATTTACAGTCAAGGTGACATTTTGAGAGTAGGGTTTCCTAAAGATTAAAGAGACGACAACATCACATAACAGAATCTATTGTAGTAGTTCCATAATCCTAAATATTAAAAGTTAATAGTCAGGAATACGTACCATTGTGGAGTCGTGAAGATGTGGATTCAGGTTCGGTCGACGGGGAGCCGGTTACGAATCGCCGTGAAAAGGAGGCAGGAAGAGAGAGAGATGAATCGGAGCGGAAATGATAATAAATAATCATACTAGGGGGTATATATATTCATGTAACCGGGGCGAACATGTCTTCTTTCGAAAAGCGACTATTCATTCCATGTAACATGACACAGGGACCAGGGGCGAATAAGTGTTCTCTCGAGAAGCGACTATTCAATCCATTTTACATGGAACATGGTCTAGGCGAACAAATGTTCTTTTCCACCGAAAAAATTTAAATAAATAAAAAAAGTAATGAATTAATTGAAGCAAATACATCTTCGCTCATGAATGGTCTCCAGCCAAAAAAATGAAAATAAAAAAAATTTATTGAAAAAAAATCTAGCCGGGTAATGAGGCGAAGATTTGTTCGGTTGCTGCATGTCATCTTCAATTCATTGAATTATATTTAATAAACGGAAATATAAATCCTTGTCATTGGGTCTTTACATAGACGGGGACGTGTCTTTACATGGTAGTCACGCGTGTCTTGTCATGGGTGGGTAGGGGGGTTTTACATGATGTTTTTATT
>NW_025918955.1:289176-299687 GCF_907164915.1 Impatiens glandulifera
GCGAAGATATATTTGCTTCAATGAATTCTAATAAAAACCTCATGTAAAACCCCCAACCCACCCATGAGAAGACCGCCTGCCTGCCATGGAAAGACAATTACCCGTTTATGTGAAGACCAAAATGACATGGATTTCACATTTCCATTTATTAACTATTAATTCAATTATTTGAAGATGACATGCAGCAACCGAACAAATCTTCGCCTCAATTACTGGCTATTTTTTTATTTTTTTTATTAAATTTTTTTTTTGCTGGAGACATTCATGAGCGAAGATATATTTGCTTGAATTAATTCTAATAAAAACATCATGTAAAACCCCCATACCCACCCGTGAGAAGACGGCTTGCCTACCATGTAAACACATTTACCCGTCTATGTAAAGACCAAACTGACATGGAATTTATATTTCCATTTATTAAATATTAATTCAATTAATTGAAGATGACATGCAGCAACCGAACAAATCTTCGCCTCAATTACCTGGCTATTTTTATTTTTTTATTTTTTTCCGTTTATTAATAAATGTTAATGTAATTAAATTAAATTGACAATCAGTAAACGACCAAATATTCGCTTGAATTTTGTTTTTCGAGTAGACGATTGAAAGCGAAGATTTCTTATTTTCAAATAATTTTAGCCTCACGTTCATGTAAAACCACCTCCCCTCCAATGAGAAGCCAACTTGCCTGTCATGTAAATTCACTTACCCGTGCATTTACATTCCGCGAATAAATCTTCGCTTCGATGAATAGTTTTTACTTTGCATTTATTTTTATTATTTTTTTAAGAAGTTACGATATCGAACGAATATTTATTCGCTTCCATGACTAGTTGATATAATTTCAATTTCCCGCTACAAGCCGACTCTCCCTCAATTTCATTTTCATAAGCAACTGTTCATATTCTTCTCTCTCTATCTCCCGGCGATAATCCAAACACTGAACGTCGAAACCCTAGATATTTCGTTTATACTACAAGGATATCTTCTGAACATGTCGGGTAACCAAGGCAACAACATGGAAGTGGATCATCCCATCGACTCCCGAGAGATCGTCTTGCAAGTTTGTAGGAGCATAAACGAAAACGAAACTGCACCCACTCCGGCATCCAACGTCAATCCCAGCACTAAACCAGAGAGGTATGTTGATCTTATTGTGTTTATACTAATTTTACACATGTTTATTCAATTTATTTCGTATAATACTGATTTATGCTATCCCACCAAAATTAATGACTTGTAGGACCTATGAAAGGAAGAGGAAGAGAAATCCGAAGACGAATACTAAGTCTTCATCGACTGCTGAATCAGTTTCCACAGTTGCTGTCGAAGCTACTGATGTTGCTGCAGGTACTGATGATATTTTACCACCACCTTTTCCCCCTAAAAAAAACCAAATGTTATTCCTACCTCCAATCCAACAGTCGATGAAGAGTTACCAGAACCACCCCCAGAAACCACTAATATTTCTCCGTCTACTACCCCATTCGATGAAGAGTTTCCCCCCTCTCCCCAAAAAACCAAAACCCGCAAGAAACGTAAAGTGACATTTCTAACCAGATCATCACCTCATGGCCTCGCTCAACTCATTCCTCAATTGAGCGTAGAACAGAGGGAAGCCGTTAAGGAAATCGGGTTTGGTTCTCTTCTTACAATGGGCGTCTCCAAGTGCCTTGCTCATTTTTCCAAACATGTAATCCAATGTTTTGACCCGGATAAGAGTTCTCTGGTATTGGCCAACGGTGATGAGATCCGTATCGATGAAGATCTCGTACAGCTCGTGATGAACCTCCCTAGAGGGTCAATGAACGTAGTCGAGTCCGTTGGGTTGGACAAGACTAAGGACCCTGCTTATTTTAATTTCTTGAGGGATTGGAAGACCAGATGGACCGGGGAAGACTCCAAAGCTCCCGAAACACTTTCTATGATCCCCAAGATATTAAGTAACACAAGTGCAGACAACGATTTCAAAATAGACTTCGTTGTCTTTGTTGTCTCTAGTTTTTTATGTCCTGTTCAAAATTCACGAGCCAGGTAAACATGTATTCAAACCTCTTATATATCTAATTGTATCTTTGAATACTGACAAATGTATTTTTTTCATTTCAGGTTCAAAATTCTCAAATCCTTAATGGAGGTTGATAACATAAAGGAACTGAACTGGTGCCACTTTACACTACAACGATTGGTTGACAGTGTAAGAAGTTGGAAAGAAAAAGCAAGTAAAGATAAAAATCCATATTTCGATGGACCTATAACCCTTTTATCGGTAAGTATTGTTGCCTCTCTTATATATGATTTATAGATATGTAATATTTTCTAACATGTTTCCCACTCCTTTACTCCAGATTTGCTACCTAGATGGTGTTTTTGTGGAAGGTGAACGTATCCCCTACGAGAGAAAATTTCCAATTATCTCCTGTTGGGATGACGTCAGCGTGTTAGAGTTTACCAACTTAGAAGGTCGTGCCGGTGGTTTTGGGCTGGGCAGGGCAAGGGCGCGCCTAGCAGTTGGACAACCCGAGAATCCAGTTGACTCGGTTGAAGTAAAAGAAGACGATAATGAGGTATGTGGAAACAATAAATTGACTCCCATTATTCATTATTATCCTGTTTTCAAGATTAATGAAGTCTGTTTTTCATAATGTACAGTTGTTGACCTCCAAAATCCTGCAAACTTTTAAAGATACAGCCCAACAGCTGAATTACCTATCCGGGGAGTTGGAGAAACGCAACATCGATCCGAAGCCCTTTTTTGAGGCCGGTTTCCTGAACCTCAGAGAGTCTGAAGGGTTCATGAAACACTTGAAGGTGGTGATCGATGGTCCGGTTCATGTAGGTGTGGAAGATCCTACAAGGGAGGCACTTGTGGACACTTTACCGTGTGCGGGCTTGAAAGTCATTAGTCCCCGGGTTGATTACACATGTGAGACTGCATTGGAGGACCATGCAGACAATCCAACAACACGGGTTGAACAGAATGATTTAGAGGATGCAGTTATGCCCCATCAAGAAAATCGTTCAGATCAGGTGGAACCGAATGATCTCGATGATGCAGTTCTGCACAATGAAGATCAGTCACTCCCTGTTCAAACGAAAGATGTTGAGGATGTAGGTCATGACATTGACGATGAATCACTCCTTGTTGAACAGGAAGTTGTACAGGCTGCATTTCAGCCCATTCAAGCCAAGTCACCCCCTTTTCAACCGGACGAACCTGAGGATGCAGTTATGCCCCCTGATGAAAATCGTTCGGATCACGTGGAACCGAATGATCTCGATGATGCAGTTCTGCACACTGAAGATCAGTCACTCCCTGTTCAACCGAAAGATGTTGAGGATGTAGGTGTGGACATTGACGATGAATCACTCCTTGTTGAACTGGAAGATGTACAGGCTGCAGTTCAGCCCATTCAAGCCAAGTCACCCCCTTTTCAACCGGACGAACCTGAGGATACAGTTCTTCCCAACAAAGATGCCTCACCCCGTGTTGAACCAACTGATCATGATGGCGAAGTCAAGGAACCGGATGAGGTACCCCCAGTGCAGACACCCACTCTTGAAGACGATGATTAGGGTGAAGGGAAGGAACCGGTTGAGGAACCCAAAGCGCAGCATGTTGAACCAAATGATCAGGGTGAAGGGAAGGAACATGGTGCGGAACCCAAAGCTCAGTCTGTTGCACCAAATGATCAGGTTAAAGGCAAGGAAAAGGTTGAGGCTTCTAATGCCGTTGAATCTTCTGAAGATGAAGATGAAGGTGATGGGGGGGGATGCATCAACATTAGAGAATATCCTAAGAGGAAGCTCACGAAAATTCCTGTGCACCTTCGATCCCCCTACATGCAACAGGTTGCAGATATGTTGGACCACAACATAACCATCAAGGAACAGAGATTAGCCGATTTTGTGTTCGATGAAGACCTGCCTCCAATGTAAGTTACCTCTCATGCCTTTCTGAATTTCAAATATGAAATTAGTTAGTTATGGTCTTATAAATGAATGTATTTTGCAGGGACGTTCTGTACGTAGGTGCACCGGGTAATATCACCCGTAAGCTATTTCAAACAGTGAAAATGGGGCGTGAAATTGCGAGCGAAGTTGTGGACGCTTGGTCCATAATTGTGCACTTCAAATGCCGTAGGTTGCCAAGGCATGAACCACGAATAATATGTTTTTCAACAATTTCACATGTAAGTGCTTCTCTTGTTTTGTTCTATGTATCCTTCAATGTTCATGACTTTGAGTCTCCACCCTTATTTTGCAGGTTAATCTGCAGTATGATAGGACCTTATTTTGTCAATCCCTTGAAGAAGACATGAGAAACTACCATGTCACAAAAGAAGACATCATCTTCGCTGACCTGGTATGTACATATCCCTCAATTCCAAGTAACGAGACTGCCATAAAATAACAAATGTTTATGTTCTTTTGTCAGATATTCCTACCTGTCGTCACTTCTGGACATTTCTTTCTTGTATGTGTGAATATTAAAGACTCCCAAATAAATGTCCTAGACAACTCCGGTCGTCCGCCTAGAATGAAAATTTTGGACAAGTATGTCCAGTTGAGGAATCAAATCGATAGTTTTTCGACTTTCTTGGAAAGGCAAGGCATACAAAGATTTGCCGAAAAGGTTAAGATGTACAGGATAACGGCCCCAAAGCTGCCTTGGCAAGACCAAACAAACAAGACCGACTGCGGTGTATATTTAATGAGACATATGGAAACATATAGAGGAAAGATGAAGGGTTGGTCATGTGACATCAACGAAAATAATGTGAGTGTTTTTTTATATGTTATTCTATGACATTTAACAATTTTAAATGTTCTTATACTTTCTCTTGTTCTTTTGAAGGCCGACGAAGCTTTGAGTACATTGAGGATAAAATATTTATACCGAATTCTTATGTCTGAGCACAATGTCAATAGGTTCAAGTTAAAGACTGCCATTAGATCAAGATATTAGGGTTTTGTATGTGTTATACTGAATTATACTTGTACAGTAATTCTTATGTTCACACAGGTCAATTAACCTATTTTTAATGTATGGATGTTTGATATTGATTTATAACTTATAATGCAATTCATATCTTAATGTATGGAAGGCAGTTCAGATCTTAATGTATGGAGTTATAATGTATTGATGTTTGATGTGTCTTCTTGTACCGATTTTTTTAAAATCATAAACGAGGATGTTTTCTTAACTGTGTGTTTTAATATTCTTAAACGAAGATATATTGTCAACATCATGAAACTGAAAAACTTGCAACCGTAATATCTTCTTCACTGAAAATTTTGAAATTCATAAACGAAGATATCTTCTTATGTTCATATTTGGTGCAATCGATATTTTGGAAATCCGAGACGAAGATATCTTCTTCACTATATGTTTTTAAAATCATAAACGAAGATATCCTCGCAACTATACATTTTCAAAATCCTAAACGAAGATATCTTCTTCTGTTATTTTTTGGTGCAATCCATATTTTTAATATCTGAGACGAAGATATCTTCTTCACTATATGTTTTTAAAATCATAAACGAAGATATCCTCGCAACCATACATTTTCGAAATCCTAAACGAAGATATCTTCTTCTGTTATTTTTTGGTGCAACCCATATTTTTAATATCCGAGACGAAGATATCTTCTTCACTATATGTTTTTAAAATCATAAACGAAGATATCCTCGCAACCATACATTTTCGAAATCCTAAACGAAGATATCTTCTTATGTTATTTTTTGGTGCAATCCATATTTTTAATATCCGAGACGAAGATATCTTCTTCACTATATGTTTGCCAATTCTTAAACGAAGATATCCTCGCAACATGTAATGCCCCTACCTGTGGTATGTATTGATGTCAATTCACGAATGAGAACTCATTTATTACTTCAACTACTGCTGTATCAAGATCATCACTCTCATACCCTCACTCTCACTCTCACTCTCACTCTCACATTACACTCTCACTCCTTCCCAAATCTCTATCTACCGGTGTCTTTCCTTCATTCCTTTAGCGTAAAACTCATAAGATGGATGTAGAGATTGACCAAGACATGCTTGTTTTATCGCAGCAACAGCTGGAGCGATACTTAAGTCTGATCAACGATGACCCTGTCCCTTTTAGTGTCTATCATGTAGATGAGATTCTTCCTCTAATACGAATAAACGTTAACGAAGGACTGATGGCCCACATGCAAAGCAGATGGAATACGGACTCTCGTTCTTTTGTTATTGGGGAAATGCACATATGCCCGACGCTAGAGGACTTTGCGTCAATCCTTAGGTGTGGTACAAATGCACTCATGATCTTGCCTGTCCATAAGGCTCTTCATATGGCTGTCCACATATGCGACAGCTTCTATGGATGTACAATGTTTGATGCTCTCTTGTTTACCCTCCAACATGGATTTCTGAATATGACAAACATAGACGAGTACATTTGGCGTGTCCAGGGAGCTGAGAGGACCATCAACCACACACAAAGCAAACTGATCATGCTTGTGGTTCTGGCTCATTTTTTTTTATGTCCGGCTGCAGGACACCGGCCTTCGGAAAGGATCCTGCGGGTTGTTCCTGCACTGATGGGAAACGCCCCAAACCTGGCTAGCCTGGTACTTGCTGAGACATTACTTGGTCTTAACGAATTTGTTCCCGAGGAAAACAACTATTCTCGCCGTGGATCACCTTTGGTTCTATACCTCTGGTTGTTAGACAAGTTGCATTGGTTGCCCCGTCCTTCAATTCCCTACACTTCCTTTGCCAATCTACAAGTGCAAAGGGTCAATGGACTCGTGCCTCCAAATTTTATTTCGGATATTCACCCAATTAGGTTCATTGTTCTGTAGTATCTGTGTACTGAAATGATGTACGAGATGAGGGGTTCTCCATTCATCATTTTGTTGGGCCTTCAGGGAACTACCTCCTACTGCACAAGTGTCATATACAGACAATTTGGCCTACGGAATCCCCTACCTTCAAATGGAGACAATCCTCCGGAGGACTTCATGTTTACTCCTCAACATCTTTACTTAGAGTACGCATCAATAATTGAAAATTCTTTGACGGTTTTCATCCCCAACCGATGGATCAATGCTGTGAACGAAGCCATTCAGCTATACATTCCACCCGTCATCGAACATGAGGTCGTGTCGCTGACAGGACCGATAGACGAGTCATCCTCTCATGAATCAGACTAGAGCTTCATTTGTATTGTTGAACAGCTATATTTTTGGTTAATCTGTGCAGTACTTATGTAAACGGATTATGGAATGTTTTTGTGTATTCAACAATATTATGAAGTTATGTTTGATTATAGTCTGAAGTTATATTTTACATTATGTATTGAGTTTATTCTTGAGTGATATAAATCGACTCATTGTCGTTAGCTTTGATTCTTTGATTGCAATTTGGATGTCATGATCAATTCAAAGTATAATGTAAAACAACTGATCTGTTCATGTAAACCCCTTCGATTGATCCATCGACAGGTTGCTCGCTTCCTTACACAATATCTAATCAGTAAATCGAACGGACATTTCTTCGCCTGTAAAACCCTTAAAAACGAAGATGATGTCGCATCCAATCTTTGAAGTTACATATTATTGTTGACACTTTCATGTCATACTGTAATGAATTTGAAAACGCAGAATCATTCGCCTGTAAGTTTCTATATTAAACAAAACATTGTTACGAAACGACATACTATTCGCTTGATCTTCATATTTCAGGTCGAGCACATTCAACGGAAATGTATTGAAAATATCTTTCATCATTCAAAAAAGAAAAGAAGTGTGTTTTCGTATAAAACCCTATAAAGAAATCATTTCATATCTATGGATTACTGTATGTAGCCTGTAATGACATATCAAATATGAACAGTGTGCAGTATTGTTGTCACATCCAAAAAATTAATAAATATTGTATTTTAAGGAAGTTGCAAATTATTTTTTTTTTTCAATTTTTAAACACATGAATTCATCTAATTATATATGAAAAGAAGCGAACATATATTCGTGTTCAGTGAAAATTGCAAATTATTCGGAACTAATTTGAAGCGAATAAATATTCGCTTGAATGAATTCTAGGTTGACTTACATGTGAAACACACAACCCCTACATGAGAATACCCTTTACAACTGATGTAAGTACACCAACGCTTGTATGTGAAGACCAAAATGATGAATGAATGTGGGAGGAAAATACACGCCGCGAATAAATCTTCGCTACAAACAATTTTTCAATTTCTATCCGTTACTCACATTTAAATTTTATTTATAATCATTACACATCGAATCGGACCAAAACTTACATTTAAAATTATGGCAATGATATGACTTATGGGCAACGTATACTTAGCCAGAAGAGTAGATATGATAATACTTTATTATTTTTAACAAATTCGTTATTTTATTAATGTTTAATGACATTTGCATGAAAATATAAATAACAAATAATTATTATAATTCGACGTACAAATTTTCATGACAAGTTTCATAAACATTTCCCCATTTCATAAACATTTGTACATTTTAACAATATTAAGCTGCATCTCCAGCTTCAAGGCATCTCCATTGAAGCAACCACCGCGGATATCTCACGCATAACTGGGGTCATACACCTGTTGAGTTATCTCTTGAGATGTTTTCCATCCCAGGGAATCTCCCAAATGATACATCCTAGGGAAGCAACCACAGCAGTGTACACGAATGATCTTCATTTGATCGGTAGTTTCTACTTCAGTTACCAAGCATTCGTGTACACTGAAGATGTTTTCCACCAGTTCATCTTGATTGTACAAGTTTTCCATCACAGAGAATCTCCCAAATGATACATCCCAACAAACTATATGAAAAAAAACACACACTATCAACAAAAACGCTCAATAGATATTTCATGCTGCCGACGAAGATTGTTCATGTAATCCCTACATTTATAGCAAAAAGAAAATCTGTTTTCTTCATAAATTATTCAGATCTATTGATTCAGAAAAAGTAAATTTCCCGTGATGAAATATCAAATCCGAACAGTGTGTAGTCACTTTGTCACATCATGAAAAAGTAATTTCATTCACGAAAAAGTAATAACACTTAATAATATTAAATAAAATAAATAATTCAATATTGTCATTCACATTATATTAAGATAATAAATTATTTCAACATGAATAAAAACATTTTCATGAATAATTATAAAATTATATTCAATATAATACGTAACAGTTTGGTAGACAGTAGTACACTGTTAGGATAGTATATTTATCCCAATAGTAAAATTATAAGGGTGTTTGGTTGAACTGGTTTTATATGTATAGTAAAATTAAGGTATAACTTATACCTTGAAAAGGGTATAAAATAGTAACATTCTACACCTATTACAAGAAGATATTAAAATTTTAATTTATTTGTAATATTTTTAATCTTATTCTTTTATACTAACATAATTCTTTTATTAATTTTTAATTAAAGTTTAATTATTAAGCTTTTATTATTTTCAATTAAAGTTTAATTATTTTTAATATTTTTTAATCTTATTCTTTTAATATTAACAATAATCCTTTGTTTTGTCACATCATGCAGAAATTATATGTTCATCATTGAAAAGAAGTGTGTTTTTGTATAAAACCCTATAAAGAAATCATTTCATATCTATGGATTCAGTTAAAAGTATTAAGCATGTCATGACATGTCAAATCGGAACAGTGTGCAGTATTGTTGTCACATTACAAAAAGTAAAAAATAGTATATTTTAATACAGTTTCCAATTAATTTTATTTTTCTATTTCTAAACACATGCATTCATCTAATTATAGAAGAAAAGAAGCGAACATATATCCGTGTTCAGTGAAAATTGCAAATTATGAGAAACTAATATGAAGCGAATAAATCTTCGCTGTAATGAATTATAGGTTGACTTACATGTGAAACACACAACCCCTACATGAGAATACCCTTTACACCTGATGTAAGTACACCAACGCTTGTATGTGAATACCAAAATTATGAATGAATGTGGGTGGAAAACACACGCCGCGAATAAATCTTCGCTTCAAACCATTTTAATTTATAATTCATTACAGACATATTTTTGTACGTTACATCATATCTTAAAGTAATCATTATACATCGAATCGGACCAGTCTTCATTATTTTAGATAGGGAACATCAATCATAATTTATATATTGTTAATTAAAAAGTTTAGGTGATGTTTGATCTTATCTTGTTACACTCATTATAGAAATCAAAAATTCATATTAAAAAATGCTGAATACTACGGTCATAAATTAAAAATATACATTTACTATATTAACATTATATGAAATATTAAATTATTCATACATAACAAACCTATATTTTATTACATGAGTGTCCAAAGTAAAATATATACATTGTCATTTATATCAAAAAAAAATTCATTAAAATTAATTGACAGCTCAATTAAAAAAGGAAATTAGTACAATGAAGCGCCAAACATTTTCCACATGTCAAGTCACCTGTCACAAAG
>NW_025918955.1:299787-305703 GCF_907164915.1 Impatiens glandulifera
TGACCATCCAATGAGCATGCTCCAATACACAAAACCTGGCGTCATGTTTGAGGAAGGTTGCTGCCGCTGCCGAAGAATTGGCACAAGGGGCTAAATATCTGAATGAGATGCACCAGATAAACGCCATGGAACTTGTACAGTCTGCGTTTGAGCCATTGGCCACGGTGCTAAACTCCAATGCAATCCTGAGGGAAGGCTTACAGCGGAGTCTGGACCAAAACAAAAAGCAGCAGCCCAGAGGAAGTGGCATTACCCCCAACACGGAAGCCACCACCCAATGGAAAGGGAACACCCTTCCTACCAACAACCCTGCCAACAACAATCAAACGGCCCCATCGAACAAGAACACAATCACCCCCACCACCGAAACGAAGACAAAAGCCAACCACCCACCAACGGCCCCATCCAACAAGAGCACACTTTCTCCCAACATCCAAAAAATATCAACGCAGCCAACCAAGCCAAATCCAACACCCATCCTCTAAACACCCTAGACCACACACAACCCACCCTCACACCAACACCCCAATCCACCAGAACCCCCTTCACTCAAAACAGATACCAAATCCCCAGCCCCACCCCCTCCAATGGCACAAGCCCAAGCCAACCCCCTTCCTCCAATCAAAACCACACCCCCTCCAGTGGCACAAGCCCAAGCCAACCCCATTCCTCCACTCAAAACCACACCCCCTCCAATGGCACAAGCCAAAGCCAACCCCCCTCCTCCAATCAAAACAACACCCCCTCCAGTGGCACAAGCCCAAGCAAACCATATTAATCCAATCAAAACCACACCCCCTCCAATGGCACAAGCCCAAGCCAACCCCATTCCTCCAATCAAAACCACACCCCCTCCAGTGGCACAAGCCCAAGCAAACCATATTACTCCACTCAAAACCACACCCCCTCCAATGGCACAAGCCCAAGCAACCCCATTCCTCCACTCAAAACCACACCCCCTACATTGGCACAAGCAAAAGCCAACCCCATTCCTCCACTCAAAACACCAGCCCCTCCAATGGCACAAGCCAAAGCCAACCCCATTCCTCCACTAAAAACACCAGCCCCTCCACTGGCACAAGCCAAACCCAAAGCCAACACAATTACTCCCAAAACAGAAACCAACACGAACACCAGCGCTCCAACCACCCCAGCCTTGCCTTCTACCCAAATTATCCCAAATAAAGAGGAAGCAGGACCTTCAAAGGCCTTCAATGTCCAAAGAAAAGCACCCCGAAATTTGAAAACTGATTGGTTAACCGATGTCATCAAAACCGAAACCAACAAAAACTCCCCTTCTTTGGCGATAGTTAAAAAGGAACCTGAAGAATGCATCTCCAGTCTACCACCGCCACTTCAAACGGCCTCTTCTTTGGAGATAATAAAGAATGAACTGGAAGAAGGCATCTCCAGTCTACTACCGCCACTTCAAACTGGCTCTTCTCGTCCAACCATGCAAACCAAAGAATGGGTTTAAAGCATTGGAATTGCCTCAAGCTTTGAAAACCCCATTTTTCAATAAAATGTTTAGGGATGTAAAAAAACTAACAAACTTTCAGAAGATTTTTTGTGGGTTTCGTATTTGCTGGAGGACTTGATCCAAGGTAATGTTTCCTGCAAATGCTTAATTATTCCTTAAAAATAGGATTTGTACACCATTTTGAAACATGTTTTGCTGTTTTCATGCAGTGAAATGTTATTTATTGCGGATAACCTATGTCTACACGTGACGCGCGGGGACATGCTTACAATGGCTGATCAAACCTGGGTAGACAGTATGATTATTGACGTTTGGTCATACATTTTGCACGACCATTCTAGGAAAAATGTCAAACGTCAGTACAAGAAGATTTTCTACACAACCGTGCTCACCGTAAGTTGTACTAGCACTGTATTTATCCAATTATGTTATTCTGGTAGAGCTAAAGAAACTGCTATAAACCAGATTTTTCGTGAAGGTGGGATAACTACGCTGAAGAAAAATTCAATGACAGGTGTCTGTCTAGAAGGTCGTGCTTTCCAAAGTTTCAAAAAGGGACCTCTGGGAAGTGGACCCTCGTAAGTACATCTCTGGCTGTCATAACCTTATAATATCATTTACCACTCAGTTCAAATTTCTAATATTTTTTATTCGATCCACAGTTGTTTTTCCCATCATTGATGGACAGCCATTTCTACCTTGTTTGCTATAACTTCATACAAAGGCAATTTCCAAGTAATTGATAACCGGCAGGCACCTATGCAATCGCCCTTCGAAAGAAGATATAAGAATGCACAAATCTTGGTATGACACTACAATTAAAATTAAAATAGTTCAATTTTGGAATTCTAGTAGCACTAAAATACATTACATAATGTTGTTTGTAATGATTATCAGGATGACTACATTCAACAATATATGAACGACGTAGACCCCGTTCTTACTAAAAAGTATGGCGGTTTGGAAAGATAATGTCTGAAATTGCCATGGCAGGATTCAAAGAATTACAATGACTGCGGCATTTTTTGCATGAGACACATGGAGACGTATGAAGGTGAGGTGAAGGGGTGGGAAAAACTGGCTTTGGAGTTCAAAGAAATGTGAGGAACCAAATAAAGACATTGAGGATGGAAATACTGTTGGCGTGTCATTGGCTCGGAGCTCAACAAGGCCAGGAGCGAGGTCTACAATTCCTGCCGTAAATGGATAAGTCAATGAATTAGGAACTGTAATACATATGGTGTAATTAAATTTTACAAAGAATTTTAGTGTCACATGAGTCACATAATGTACTCATAGGACAGATGGGGTAATTAAACTATTCCTATAATTGTAATGATTTATTGTTACATAAAGAATATGTTGTGTAATTTCAATTCTAAAAAATTGTTACTTCACATCCTCACACTTATGAACGTGTATACATGAAGTGTGTTTGTTATGGAAATTTGATTTTCAAATACTTGTTCAATTATGTGTTAAATGAATAAATTAAGTGAAATAAACATGAGCCGCATAAATATTCGCTTCAAAGACCTTCTCTTCATAAATATGTATGTGAAGACCTCGAATTTCATGAAAAGAATATGAAGAGAATAAAATATTCGCCTCTAATACATATTTTCGATGAAGCGAATACAATATCGCCTCAAATTATTGATAATGTAAAGCCACCATCTCATCCATGAGAAGCGGGATGACTTGTCATGTCACTGCACTTACCAAGACTATGTACATACCAGTTTGAACATAAAGATCAATTTCATCAGACAAATATGAGGAGAATAAATGATTCGCCCGAGATACATGGTTAGGTTCGCAAGCGAACACATATTCGCATCAGTTTTATGTTTCAATTTTCCTCAATTTGTAACTAAAAGGATACTAATAATTAGTTGACTGGGGGCGAAGTAATATTCGATTGATTTAGTGTTGTAATTTTTAAGAAATGAATTAGTGTGGTCATTCATTTGGTATTTCATAAAACTTCGAATGCATAAATTCGACCTTATTCTTTGTTTCAAATCCAACGTACATACAATACTATATACATATCGGATTTCACATGAAACTGGAATTCGATAGTTGAGATGACAAAAGAACAGTGAACGGAGTATTGGCGTCCATGCTGAAACTATCGTCCCATTGTTGAGGAGTTGAGAACTGAGGAGTTGTCGTTGGCATTGAACTTGATGGCTGGAAAGGAATATCAAATTTATTTAAAAGTATGTTATTATATGAATATTAATAACACAATTATTAGTAAAGAAGGTAAGTCAGCAATTTCATACCGGAATATGTGATTCACTAGTTATTCTTGTTGATTTTCGTTTTCTTGAGTTCTTCTCCAGTCCACCTTTCCTTCTCTTACCCGACTTTGTTGGCTTCTTAGTTTTCATTCCTTTTGCTTGAACAGGGGCACCCTCGGCAGAACGTGATAAACCGGTTGGTGGAGTTTGCATATTTATACTCTCCTGCAATTTTTTATCCACAAACGTGCACTGGCTCAGCATGATTTCTTTGACATGATTGTAAGTGTCATCTCTTTCGGCTGCCTTGTTAAATAAATGCATGGACAACCCACACAAATCTCTGTATCTTATGTTATGAAGCTCACTCGGATCAACATTAGTACTGTCCACGATTGGATCAGTTCCAAATATTCCATCTTTGGCTGTTCTTGTCCACCTCTTCAGTATCAACGCCGGAGGAATCTTCAACACGTCAATCGTTGTGAAAATCTTTAGGATGTGAGCACACAAAATCCCTCCAAATTCAAATTTACAGCAGCTACACTCGATATTCTTATCGTCATTCTTATGAACTGTAACTGTATGAGAGCATCTCCTAGTGTGGGGTGTTACCTTGTATTTTCTGTGTGTGTCGACATCCTCTAACATTTCTACACCACAATCATGCGACATAAACCATTGTTGTTCAAAGCACTTAAAGACCTCTGGGGTGTAAACTTTGCAGGCATCCTTTAAGATCAAAACTGGATAGTTAAGACTTGGTTGGCTGGTAATTGATTTGAAATCAGCCTTCAACACATCATATCTTCTTTCATCGAGTAGTCTTTCAAAGTGTTTGAAAAATTCTAAAAACTTGTGTTTGTAGGAGCAGTACCTTTTCAACATACTGTTCATACTCTCACTTCTCTGTGTTGTCGTCATATCAGCACAAAACATTTGTCGTCCATACACTAATGCCCACTTTCGCCTGATGCTAAACATGCGTTTCAACCAATCGTTGTTTTCAAGCCCGTAGTTTGTCAACATTTGATTCCAAGCTTCAACAAACTCTATCTCTTCTTCAAAATCATATATACACGAAGAAAAATCCTTAGAAAAATCTCTGAAATTATGGAACACCGAGCTAAGATGTATGGCTGCATTTTGAAATATGTGCCAAATACAGAGACGATGATTTGTTTCGGGCCATTGAGACGCCAAGGCCTTAGCCATGGCCGCGTCTTGATCTGTAAGAATGGTTTTTTGGTTTTTTTCCCATGCATAGCTTTGGTGAAAGTCTCAAACAACCAATCAAAAGTCATCGCAGTTTCATCGTATAATAGAGCTGCTCCAAAAAGAATTGATTGTTTGTGATGATTGACACCGACAAAAAACGCAACTGGACGACCTTCATTATTCTTCTTGTATGTGGTGTCAAAACTGACCACGTCTCCGAAGTATGAATAATCGGACCGCATGTTGGAATCACACCAAAAAATATTCGTTATCAAATCGTCCGCATCAAGTTGAAAAGCATTATAAAAACCAGGATCATTGGATTGTTTGTTCTGCAAATACTCTAATACACCCCCTGTTTCCCCAAAATTACACTCTCTGGTTCTTTTCGTGCGCAGGTAATTTTTGTAATCCTCAGGAAGAAAACCTAGATTCTCCCTTCCACCGATTTGTTTAGACATTAGAGCATGTGATGACTTAGGAGGAATTCCCACGTTAGTGGCCATCTCGATATGTAAGCCTGCAACTGCAGAAATATTCCTATGGCATCTATACAGGTGAGTTTTCTTTGGACTTGCAAGAGGATGACTATGATCACTAATAAAATTTACCACTTGGAACTTTCCATTGTCTGCACGCTTTATCCTCAATTTCGCTTCACAACAGAACCGAGTCACAGAACGTCTACGTTTCACATAGACATCACGTTTGTCCTTTCCCCGTTCACCCTGTGCACTACAACAAAAAACTCTATCCAGTATTTTACCCTCCTTGTCTACATGTTTTGAACTGCGCCTTATACCAAATCCTATTAGTTTAGCGTATGCTAAGTAGAATACGTAGCCTTCTTCTTCACTCTCAAATTCTCTACCTAAAAGTGGAATTAAGTTGGATTCGATGTCCTCCAAAGGTTGGCCGTTTCCATCGAAATTCAATTGACGACGACAAGTAGCAGATTCGCTGTTCAGT
>NW_025918956.1:0-10000 GCF_907164915.1 Impatiens glandulifera
GATAATGATGACAGCCTGAATGAGAAGTATATGAAACTTCAATGTAACATTGATCCACTTCCATATAATAGTTGAGATTATTATTTGGTTGAGAAGTATCTACACATAACTCATGCTCCTACACACATATTGGGATTCTTGCTTTCTCAAACTTTTCCTGAAATTAAGTCATTCCTCGTTATTCTCTATTTGCATGCTTTTTTATGATGGGATTATAAGATTAAGCACAAGTATAAATTCTCGGGGTTGGATTCTTGAGCTTGAAGATGTTTTTTCTCTTGCTAGGGAGGGAGAATCCAAAAAGTTTACACCTTACAAGGGAAAACTAAAAAACAGAAGACTCTTTTTGCACGGTTAGAACTATTTGAAAAAACTTATGATGCACTAACCTAGAAACTTATAGTAGAAATGTATTACATTCTACTGTCTCTTACTTAGAGATTGTTTATTTAAATATATATTTTTTTCGGAAATAACAACAGAAAAGTGGGTTATTTAGGTTAAATAAACATCCTCTGTATTTTATATTTTAAAATGTCATAAACAGTAGTAAGTTTTTTTGGTAATGACTTAATGATGAAGTGATTGATGATGGAATAAGTTAGATTATTTGGATTATATCCAAATAACCTTTTACCAAACAAGGCCTAGTGAAACTATATCGGCTGTGATTCTTGTTCTTCTCTGCAGGTTCTAGACTAACAAATTTTGTGGGTATTCTTAGCCAACGACTTCGAATAGCTCCACCCGAGACTCGTGCAACTAGATACATAGTTTTCACTTTCCTATACTTCATGTTTTCATATTCAAATAAATTTATAAAATACAATTGAAGTCATATCTTAAATTAATTTTAAGATATCTACAGTTTGGAGAAGGCAGTATATTTTATGGACCTAGTGAGTAAAAGTGCTCAATATTGCTTTACTGATAAGAAAAATCCCGTGGGTCTTATTCTCTTAAGTGAAGTTGCTTTGGGGAGATCTATGATTTGAAAAGTGGCTAAGGTGGAATTATCTTCTTGTTTTCATTTACTACAAAATAATGAATAATTATATGGTATTATTTAATGATGTGTGTATTATTTATATTTTACAGGCATATGAGTGAGAAGAAATAAGAGCAAATGAATTAAGTTGTACTAAAATAGGAGTAAATGTTTTTTTTAAAAGAATTAATGTTTCAAAGAATTATTTATAGAAACTATAGAGTAATACTTTGTTATTTTGTTTCTAAGAATGTTTTTTTTTAGTAAATTTGAACTTAGTTATTTGTTTTTTTATATCTTACAGGCATACGAGTGAAAAGAAATGAGAACAAATGAGTTAAGCTGTACTAAAATAGGAGTAGAGGTTTTTTTAAAAGAGTTAATGTTTCAAAGAATTATTTATAGAATGTATAGAGTAATACTTTGTTATTTTGTTTCTAAGAACATTTTTTATAGTAAATTTGAACTTAATATTTTTAATAAATTGTTAGTTATTTGTTTTTTATATCTTACCAGCATATGAGTGAGAAGAATAAAAGCAAATGAGTTAAGTTGTACTAAAATAGGAGTAGAGGTTTTTTAAAAGAATTAATGTTTCAAAGAATTATTTATAGAAATTATAGAATAATACTTTGTTATTTTATTTCTAAGAATGTTTTTTTATAATAAATTTGAACTTGATATTTTTAATAAATTGTTAGTTATTTGTTTTTTATATCTTACAGGGGCATATGAGTGAGAAAAAATGAGAGCAAATGAGTTAAGCTGTACTAAAATAAGAGTAGAGATTTTTAAAAAAAATTCATGTTTCAAAGAATTATATATAGAAACTATAGAGTAATACTTTGTTATTTTGTTTTTAAGAATGTTTTTTTATAGTAAATTTGAACATAATATTTTTAATAAATTGTTAGTTATTTGTTTTTTTATATATCTTACAAGCATATGAGTGAGAAGAAATGAGAGCAAATGAGTTAAACTAATCTAAAATAGGAGTAGAAGTTTTTTAAAAGAATTAATGTTTCAAAGAATTATTTATAGAATGTATAGAGTAATAATACTTTGTTATTTTATTTCTAAGTTATAGTAAATTTGAACTTAATATTTTTAATAAATTGTTAGTTATTTTTTTTTTTATCTTACAAGCATATCAGTGAGAAGAAATGAAAGCAAATGAGTTAATTTGTACTAAAATAGGTGTAGAGGTTTTTTAAAAGAATTAATGTTTCAAAGAATTATTTATAGAAGCTATAGAATAATACTTTGTTATTTTGTTTCTAAGAATGTTTTTTTTATATTAAATTTGAAATTAATATTTTTAATAAATTGTTAGTTATTTGTTTTAATTCTTATTATTAAATATTTAATTTATATAGTTAAAATAATTTTTTTTATTAATATTCGATGAGAATGTTTTCAAATATGTAATAAAATATGAGAGAATTAGGAAAAATAAAATTAAAAAATATATATTATTTTTCGACGGATATTTTTTTTTTTTTTGGGAAAACGACTTAGCGTCATTTCATTAAAAATTCCCAAAAACGGGAAAAAAAACCACGAGTTTAAGAGATCATTTTAGTCAGGCCTAGAATGATTTTGAAGTCTTAACATTCTGAATAAAAGCTAAAAACGTAAATGAATTATCTGTTTACAATGCTTTCAATTCTAGTGAGTTTAAAAAACGATAAATTCCAGTTCCTGCAGATATTCCAGTTCTGCTCCGTGCTTGGAATTCCTCATCACGTTCCCGCGAGGGCGCTGCAATCCGATACAATATCTTTCCATAACTCGTCAATGCTCCTGTGGGTTCTATCATATACCCTTTCATTCCGTTCTTGGCAAATGTTATACACCACTGCTCCAAAGCCGCACTTGAACACGCTTGTTGCAAATCTATTTCTCTTGGCTTTGAGTAGTGCCGCTTCTTTGATTTCATTCCATTCGCTCGGGAAACTGATCAGCTCCAGGCTTTTATAGAATCTGTCCCAAAGCTCCGAAGCAATACAACAGCTCCCGAATAGGTGATCTATGGTTTCTTCATTTCCTATGCATAGAAGACAGCTCGCGTCCGGGATGCTGATATACTTACTGATACGATCACGTGTGTTGAGTCTTTCCCAGAAGGCGAGCCATAGGATGAACTGGTGTCGAGGGATAATCTTCGTTGACCATACAAGAGGAGCCCATTCTACTTTCTGCGCTTTTTCCCGAATTACCTCCCATATTTTCTTCAATACCAGCTTCCCATTGTCCTCAGCTTTCCATTCATTAATATTCGGTCTGTCGTGTAGTTGTATGTTACTTATATGATCAAGTATCCTCTTTCCTTCTAGAATTCTTCTCAAGAGCAAGTTCCAATTCCCGTATTTGATGTCTCTGATTTTCGCTTTTGCGCAGTCCCTTCTGATACGAGTATTTTGAAACTGCTCCTTGTCGATGATGGGCTGGTTTTCAAACCAAGGGTCGTGCCAGAATAGAGTGCCTTTCCCGTCCCTAGTCGGATGTCATAAAGATCTGCAATATCGCTTCTTAGTTTAAGAATCTTTTTTAGAGACCAGCTCATACCTTCGTGAATTTTGCAGGTCCAGATGCTGGTTCGTGTTTCATAAATCTCGTATGCACCCATTTGATCCATAGTGACTCCTGATTGCGCTCCAAAGCCCACAGATGCTTGAAGGTTAGAGCCTTATTCCACTCGATACAGTTCTTCAAGTCGATGCCTCCCTCGTCCTTCGGTTTGCATAGACGGATATTTATATTGAATGTTTTGTTAAAATATTCGTCGAAAACTTTGTCATAAAAATATAAAGAAACATCTCAAACTTTTTGACAGATATTCCTACAAAAAATAAATAAATTCTAAAAAAATAATGTATAAAAAATAATAAAAAAACTTACTTAGACGTATCTAATTGTACAACTCGCTCATTTAGATATATGTAATAAAAGATTATTTAAACATACGTACTATCAAAAATTTGTTCATTTAACCTATTTTAGTAAATCATAGTTAATTTTTATTTTTTAATTTATATATTTATTAATTAAATATTAATATATTTTATTTCTCTTTCTTTTTCATTAATAAATGAACCCTCTATTTTTAGTTTTTTTTTAAATATTTTATTATTTTTTTATGAGTATTTATTTTTTATTATTTTAATTTTATTTATATATATATTCTTCTTTTTAATATTTTTTTCTTATATTAACATTGATTATTAATTATTTTAAAATTGTTTAATCCCAATGATGGAATATAACAATGACTTATAATTTCAACAATAAAAATATTTCAATATAAAAGTAAATTAATTAATATTTGGATAATAATAGAAACTCTTTCATCAAACACCAAAAGAGTATTAATGAAATATTAGACAAAACAATGTTCCTTATTATTACTATAAGTCATGAATAAAAAGTTATTAATTTCATTTTGGTTCATATTAAATTAAATAAGAAAGAAATCCTTAAAAAATATTAATAAAAAATATTAAGTAAAATATAAAATTCATAAATAAGTTATTAATTTTTTTTTAAAAAATGAGAATTTAAGAATGATAAGAAATAAAAACTAATGAAATTTAAAATATGAAAAAGAAACTAATATAAAAATAATAATAAATTTAAGAATGAAATAAATTACCTAGTTTATTAATGTAAAAGAATGGGAGAAAAAATATATTATATTTAATTAATAAATATATAAATTTAAAAATAAAAATTAACTATGGTTACTAAAAAAGGCTAAATGAGCCAATTTTTTATAGTACGTATGTTTAAACGACATTTTATTAGTACATACGTCTATGTGAGCTAGTTATACAAGTACATACTGAGTTTTTTTCCTAAATATTATTGTCGTAAATTCCGTAGTAAAAACTAATGGAGAAATTTATATCTACAAATACATACATACAATATACAATCTTCTACTACTCTTCTATCTTCAAGTACATATATACAGTACACAATCTTTTACTACTCTTCTATCTTCTTTCTTTTCTAATCAATCTTATACTACTCTCTTCTTTCTTATTGCATTAATCTCTAATGACTTCCCATCTCAATGAGGTGAAACATACAACCATGACATGTGAAATGCGTAAAAAATTGTACGAGTATAAAATTGAGAATCCAGCTTCATCTCAAAAAGAGCTACAAAAATGGGTTTCTGAAAAATTTAACATCTAGATTAGTCAAGCGACAATATCGAATATAATTAAGCGGTCATCGGAATATTTCTTGGCTAATTTGACGAAACCTAATGCTAAACGACATAAATCCACAAACTTTCCAAATCTAGAAAAGGCTTTGTATGAATGGATTCTTCAACATTAAGAGCGGGTAAATATATCAAGAGAGTTAATTCAAGAGAAGGCAATAGATTTTATGAAAATATTGTATGGTGATAATGGTCCAGAGTTTGATTACTCTATTGGTTGGATGGAGAGGCACGACATGGTATCGAGTCCTTTAGGCGTTTCGGCGAAAGCGGGTTTGTCAATATGGGAGATGTGAAAAGCAACTTGCCAACAATACGAGAGAAACTAGGACTGTTTTCCATGAAAGATGTTTTCAACATGGATGAAATTGGCTTGTTTTATATATTACAAGTTGATCATTCATTAACTACAAAACAACTTGAGAGAAGAAAAAAGGACAAAGAAATAATGACAGTAGCCATTTGTTGTAATGAAGATGGGTTCGAGAAAATTTCTTTATGAATCATCGGTAAGTTTGCGGACCCACGTTTCTTTAAAAAAGTTAATTTACAAAGTTTAAATTTCCAATATCATGTCTATAAACGAGCATGGATGACTGGACTATTGTTGGAAGAATATGTTTGATGGTTCGACAAAAAATTGGATGGACGAAAGGTTTTATTGGTTATTGACAATTGTTTTGCTCATCCAAAGGTATTTTAAGGGTTGCAAAATGTTGAATTGTTTTCTTACCACCCAATACAACTTTAAAAATTCAGCCTTGTGATGCAAGAATTATAAGAGCATTTTTGATTCATTATCGCCGCAGATTTTGTCGTTCTATTTTAAAGGGTTTTGAGGCTGAAAAAAAAATCCAGAGAAGATCAATGTTTTCGATTCAATCAACATTTTTATCTAAGTTTGGATGAACAATGTTAAGAATACCACAATTGCAAATTGCTTTCAACATTGAAAACTTTGTTCGGTAGAAAATATGGTTTCACAACCTTTAGAAGAAAAGGACATTAGGGAATTATGGTCAACAATAAATGATTTACACAATCGTAACACAATGAATGTGGATCAACTCTTAGATTATCCGGGTGAAAACAACACGACTGAGATTTTAGCTAATGAAAAAATCCTTGAGTGTTTTAGAGAAAACAATCAAGATGAAGACAATGAGGATGATAATATTGTTTGGGAGCATGTATCTCGCAATGAAGCAATTAGAGCAGCAATGAAACTTAGTGATTTTCTCTTACAATATGATAGAAGCACTCCATAAATTCATAAAGCTTTGCAAAAAATGAGGGATGAGATTCAAATAGATATAAATTTTCATATAAAGAAGACTATGGTACATTCATATTTCACTAAGGCACTCGGAATTATTTAAAAAATAGTAGATATTATTACTTTATATATCGGTTCGGACCTATATGCGCCAATAAAATATATTACTTAGTAAATTTATCGAAATTACTACTTTAGCTATTCTGTCCGAGTCATGATTGTAAGAATTTATTACTTTACCGATGTTATAATTGTATCGAATATAACTTTATCGAGAGTCTACTGTAGGTGTAAACACTTAAATTACACTTTTCAAATTTATAAATATGAAATAATTATTTTAAATAAATAAATTCAAAATGGTCAAAATCATATGACTAATCTATATTGTGTGGCATAAACAGTGTATAGTTGCAACATATTTGGCTTCACATGTAGACAATGTGATGATTGGTTCACATAAACCGGTGAGTATGAGTTCAAGTGACTTTGTAACTCTTGATGTTGACTCATTTGGAAAACTCTTTCGGAACTAATTTACAAGTAGACATCCTTCGAATAGTTCATTCGAATTGTTGATGGAAGATATGCCTCTCACTATCTTCTTATTCGTTAGAAGTTCAAGACTGTCAAAGTTGAGATGCTCGAATTGTAGATGCCATAGCTATAATGGTTACCAATAGCATGTTTTAAGACACTTTGCTATATCAATTGAAATTAGTTAATCGCTGAACACTCTAAAGAGATCCCTCAAGTTGAGAAAACCAAACCAAGAAAATGATAGAAATAGGAAGTAAGACACAAATGAAAGATATGTTACCTTCTATAATATCTCTTTCCTCTTAAAGATGATAGATATGACAATTCATTGTCAATAACTGCGAGATAATAACACAAATTTGGAAATATGAAACACTTATTACCCAAATTTGTAATAAATTAGCCACTAATCAATAACCCCATTGAATATTAAAAATTCATATTTAAAACTTGCAATTGCACACAAGAACTATAATAAAAACGAGAAACGCCTATAACTGTAATAAATATGATTTAGAAGTTGTTGGTAGTAAATTAGATAATTGTCTATGGTCTATAAGATGTAACATCATACTAATGGAAGATTGAAAAATGAAATCACTTAGACTTAGAGAAAAAAACAAGAAGAAGCATCAACTATAAAGAATAAAGTCATAATCGAGTAACTAATCATTCATACCTCAAAATCTTTTATTAATTCTTGTCGTTGAACGAAATCATTCGTCAATATAGTTCTTGGTGAACCAACACCTTCATTATTGGTAGGCAAGGCATATTTCTGAGTTTCGAAGGACCCGATCCGGACCTAAATTTGCCCCAAAAAATATGGGTATTTAAATTACCCGAAATATCGGTCCGGAACTGATGTGTATCCCGATCTGAAACGAACTCAATTTTTTTACAACTATTTCATTTGGACTCATTTAACTCATTTTAACCTATTAATATATTTTTAGTTCTTAAAATATGTTTTTAACATAATTTAAATTAATTTAACAAAATTTTATAATTAGAACTTAATTTTAAATCATTTAATCCTACGTTAACAAAATAATATTAATTCATGTGTATTACGTTTTATAAAATTATTTAATAAAAAAAGTTATAAATATTATATTAATTAAAATAAAACGAACAATCCTATATTATATATAAATAATATTTAAAATAATATATATATTAAAAGATAAAATACTCCATTTTCTCATATACTTATTCTTCATAGTCTTTTATTCTCTTCCTATTTTTTCTAATCCTCTACATATTTGAGTGGTAGGAATAGAAGCAGAACCATTTGAAATTATAAACGAACAGTACTAACCAAAATATGTTCTTTTAGTTATTGGATTTTTTTTGGTACTTGGAACCGACTTGGAACCGATCAGTTCTGTACCAAATTAGTAAATTGAGTTATACATATCCTTGACTTCTTTTGCACGTTTTTAGAAGATCTATATTCAATTGCACATAAATAAAGTGAGACGTCTAGTCGCGCTTCTTCAAACTAACACGTCTAATATAGTGAGACATTTACTCGCGCTTCTTTAGACTAACACGTCTTATGAAGTGAGACGTCTACTCGCGCTTCTTCAGACTAACACATATGTTGAAGTGAGACGTCTACTCGCACTTCTTCAGACTAACACGTCTGTTGAAGTGAGACATCTAGTCATGCTTCTTGAAACTAACACGTCTGATGAAGTGAGACGTCTACTCGCGCTACTTCAGAATAACACGTCGATGTCATGCGTCTCTTGAGTTGTACCTACGCATAGACAATTACGTAACTTAGTTTTGTTTATGAACACATCATTAAAACTATATCGTATTGATTAACTTATTCACCTAAGTTTATTTTATTCAATTGAAATTTGTTTTCTTAATTAATTATTTCTATATTAATTAATTTTCGTTTTTTCTTTACTTAAATTAATCTAACACCTTTCAGGTTTTCCCTTTCATTAAAAAAACATTTCCTCAAGTCTGTTTCTTTACCCAATGCTTTCGTTATTGTTTTCTGCGTTTTTCTTGTTTCACCTGTTAGATATTATCTCTTGAAATAAATTACAGAAATATATATAAAATGATGTACAAATAAAATATACAAAGAACGAAATCACCAATTGAGATGTTGATTCGATGCATGTGTGAGACACATTTCCCTTAAAATAGTTTCATCGTCTCCCGCTTGTGCTGGAGCTTATCGTAGATGGCTGTCTTCCAAGGTACAACGAATCCAGTAGTGATTCTGCACTGAAATAACTACTCGTCGAACTTGATCAGCGTACCTGAATTATCACCGTGTTTTAATGGAAATATCGATCAAATAACTCGAAGAACACTCACAAAACAAGAAGAAGACTTTTGGAATTCTAGAGTGAGAAAAAATGAAATGATGAAGTGAGTTTTAGATTAAAGATGAGAGATTTTATATTGTTGAAAAGTTAAACCATTAAATAAAATTATCATATTATCCAACGGTTGGCATTGTTTGCCTCTTCATTACCTTAATAATTTTCTCTTCATTATAGAGTAATTGTTTGCCAAAACAATTAAGGCATTTACAATTCAATACTAACGTTGTATGGTTTTCCAATTTGTTAATAATAATATTAATTATCATAACAAATAATAATAATAACAAACTTAGGTAAGTTACACTACAAATTAATAACATTTTGTTAATTGGTCATCAAGGTATTTTAGATCAATTAATTGATTTAAATTATACATTTGGATCAAATTTCACCCTTTAATTCACGTTTGAATTTCATGTGAATTTGATTTGATTTTATTACCCACATTCTAATTTCCATTCATTAATGGAATTTATAAAATTAGTTTAAAAATTCAAACATCGCCTAAATTTTCTACATTAATTCTTTCTCTTTTAATTCTTTCTGGATTATTTTCCCTGTTTCTTCGTCTGAGTCAGGTATCTCAATAGTCTCAAATTGAATTTGAT
>NW_025918956.1:12500-21722 GCF_907164915.1 Impatiens glandulifera
CTCATATTCATCATTTTAAAAATAAAAACATTCTATCTAAACCAAAATTGAAATTAATATCTTAAAATAACAATTTAACAAGGATGATCTCTAATTTAAAATTTTTACCTGATTTGTGTTTTAGAAATAATTTGAATTTGAATTTGAATTTGAAATCGGTTTGGTCTGGTCTGGTCTTTATTATTCATAAAACTAAATAAATTAACTTGAGTGCAATTTTATTCTAACGAGATCCAAGGTTATTTGACCGAAATAAAAGAAACAAAAAGTTAATCGCACATTTGTTCATAAAAAAATAATGTCTATGTTGATTAATTCTGAATTTTTATGTTATTATTCAGTAATTCTAATTTATAAATTATTTTATTTTATAATACTAATATTTGTATTTAGTTATATTGAAGTTTGGGGCAATCATGATCACCATGTAGTTAGAATATACTTCCTTGTTATAGCGGCACATACGACCAGAAACGTACTCAAGAGAGGGCTAAGCCCACCCTTATTTCTTTTTCAAAGTGACTTGCATGTTAGTAATGGTGTCGCCTCCCATTGAATTACATCTATCTTCACAACATTACAAAACCTAAGTGTGACTTGTTTTTGTTGAAAAGACACTTTTGAATTGCGAGGTACCATTACGAGCTCAATAAATACAAGTGTTATTCTGTTAAATAACTCGAATTTCAAATCATTCACTTGCTTTAACTACTCATACACTTTTCATAATAACATATATTTTTTAATATTAAATATTAGTAATATATACTAGAGAGTTGAACCTTAATTGATGTAAATTATAAGAAACTATTTTTAAACAACTAATAATATTTAAATATCAATCTAATTTTTTTAAACTCATATCATTTTAATAATTAATAGTTAAATATTAAAATGATTTATTTTTTACTATATTTATTTACCCTATTAATAAAATATGTTATGGATCCCTGGTATAGTGAAATAAAAGAAAGATGTTGATATGATATATATGTTAACAAAAAAATATTTTTTTACGGTAAAAATAAAATATGATATCTAACATTTTCATTATTTTAAATTAAATTCACTATTTTTCTTATCTAATTTTTAAAAAATGGACAAAACTTACGTTTATTCACTCGTTCTATTCCTAAATTTCTCGTTATTTTCTTAAACACACCTCAAATATTTTTCAAACCCACCCCAATTCAAATTTCTTGGTCCGTTCCTGCATACGACCGAGAGGAAGAGTCAACAGGCCAAGAAATGCACCAGCGGACCAGCTAGCAATCGAGAGAGCGAACATCAGATTTTCTGGCGCTTCTTCAAGACTCATAGTACTTGTAGCGGTTCTTCAACCGTTCTGTGCTGCTGGCCTCGTGAGCAACTGATGAAACTAGCCAGATTTCATATCTAGTTAGGCTTCCCGCCACATCCGACAAAAGGACCTCCTCTGCTGGCTCACTGTTGGCTTCTAGACTTCACACGTTTGCTGCAGCTTCTACCCAACGGAGGAACATAGCAGCTTGCTAAGTTTCCTGACGCTTACGACCAATAAGAGCTCCTCCTTAGCCTCACAATTTCTCCACCCGATAACCAGCAGTTTCCACTCGACCGAGAGCCAAGTACGCTAGCTCATTTTCTTGTCTCTTCCGACTGAGAGCTACCCCGTTAGCCTCCAATTCAGCACCCGAGGGCTTATTTGCACGGTTGTCTACATCTTTCAGCGCATCCGACTGATGGTTCCTCTTCATGGCTGACTTTCTCCACTCGATAACCTGCTAATGGTGATTGTTGTTGTTCCAAACGTTATGACCGATGTTGATAGCTGCTATCTAGAATTTGAACATAATAGAAGACCACTAGTGAAGGCCACGACTGAGGATGCTGCTGCTTCCGTTCGCGATGCTTACAACCAATGGAAGGAAACCGCTGCTACTTCCGGTGCTACACCCGACCGTGAAAAAGAAAACGCTGGACAGTTGATCCTGCACCCAACCGTATCTTCTGCACCTATTGATGCTGAAGACCAAGACCAAGACTGGTGTTTATGCACCCAATAGACCGAGGGCCGGCGGTTGCCATACGATAGGACCGATGGCAGAATACTGCTGCACGATAGGACCAACTGAAGGCTGTTACATGCTAGGACCGAGAGCTTAAGGTCACTGTACCCAAGGACCGCCAAAAGGGACGTGCTCTAGCATCCGACCTAGTAGGGCTCGATTTTTTTAGTAGTGATGACATGTTCTTTAACCGTGGAGGCTTCTCTATGGTCCAATTTGTTTTTATTTTATATTATATTTTTATTTTGCTCAAATTTAGGTTTACGTTTTACTCTTTGTTTAATTTTTAGATAGATTTGTGACTTGCTTGATCCTATGTTAGAATTAAATAATAATAAAAAATCAATGACTTAACTAAAATTGAACCTATCACTAACTTAGTCTTAGGATTATTTTTATGAGTTCTCTTGAACTAAATATTTTTATAAACCCAAAACTACTATTTACGTATCATTTCTCTTTGTATATATACATATATTACATGTGCATATATGTAAATAGAGATTTTACAATATTTATTGTTCACTTCAACAAAAACACCTAAAATCAATATATACTTATTATTTATCTTTGTATATATACATATATTATTCTTGTATATTGTTGTATTTGCTTATATATTTTGTTTGTCACAAACATCACAAGAGCCATGATTTTGATGGAAACTTTTTTTCACAGGACTATTAGTTAGTGCTCTTTGATAAAAGACCGACCGTATACATATAAATCAAACTTTATTACTAACTTTATTACTAGAATTAGCACAATAGGAAAATTTTAACGTGAATTAAAAATATATAAAAAAAGAAAGTGTAAAATAATATATTCTAAAAATACAAAAAAATAGTAGTAGACATCGTCAAACTAGGCAAACGTGTGAAGTATAAAATCGATACCCTTTTCCACACGTAACGAAACATCGAGACCTAAAAAAAATCATAATCTCCGATTCTTGGTGCTCATGCACCAAAAATTTCTTTTCCTAATTTGACAATAAATATTAGGTGACGAATTTTTTGTTGTTATAGTTATTATAAATATTAAAAAAAAAGCTAAAAGAGACCTCGGTTGAGATTCGATCAAAAGATAAATTATGGGGTTTGACTATAAAGTCTAATTTATTTTATAAGACTTTTCAATTTTTGTTAATATATTTTATCAAACGACGAGAATAATTTCTTTAAACGACTCTTCAATCCCAAAAAAGTTGATTGGTATTTTATCGTGTACAAAAACATGTATTTGTGTTGGTTTTTATCTGGTCGAGAGAAGACCATGTCTCTTAAAAAAATTGTTATTCTAATTGATTTATTATGATAAAAATGATAAGCATGATAATATAAGCTTATAAAAAAATTATTTAGAGACAACTAATACATATTTTGTTTAACTTCGAAACTTGGAGCGGTATATTACAAAAATTATAGTTACCTCTCTAACATTAAGTCTTCTCATATATCTTATTCCACTCATAAAACTATTCGAACATTGATCGAACATGTCCTTGACCAAAGAATTTCTACAGATTACAATTAAAGTGAGGGTTAAGAATGACAAAGCAAGTCTTCTTATACTACATCAAATATCGTCCCAAAAGTTGATCGATAAGTCATTGCCTAACGAGAATGTGCATTGCCCATGAAAAGACTTTTACATAGTAGAGATGTCTCTCCAAACTCTATAACTAGTTGGTCGGGGTATCTTTGGTGAACAATCCAGACAATTTCTTTCAATACATGCATCTGATCATATCAACCCACAAACAGTTAGGCTCCGAAGAAAATTTGTTGCTAAAGAGGTTTGTTAAATAAATCTAAATCCTTGATTCTCGAGCCCCCTTGATCTTTGAATTTTTTAACTTTATCCTAACTAATCAAATGACCAAAGGAGGACTCAAAAGATCCCCAAAGAAATTTGCACATAATATTTTTCATCTTCACGTCTACACTCCTAGGAAGAAGTAATAAGGATATCATAAAAGTAGACTTAGATATCAATGCACTCTTTATGAGGACCAAACAACCTTTTTTGAAATTATCTTGCTCTTCCAAATAGGTAACTTTCTCTCCATTTTAGTGATAATCGGGTTCCAAGAGGCTTTGGAGCAGAATTTAGTATTGAGAGACATACCAAGATAAGTAGACAAAAATGTTATAAAACCGAAGCCCATAATACTTGTTAAATATGTTTTCTTCCTATTAAAAATATAGACTAAGATTAAAATATTAGACTACAAATATTGACCCGTAATATAGAACATGCTCTAAATAACCATAGAATATCTTACAAATGATTGACATTTTTGAACAATGTATTATCAACGATGAACATATAATAAATGACAAAAGGAGACATTTTTACCCCCACAATCTACTCCTCTAATGAGACAATTTTGTTCTGCAAACTTCAACAATCTAAAAAATGATTCCATGTCAATGACGAACAAGAATGGAGACAACGAGTCACCTTGTCTAATACCCTTTGAAATTTAAAAAAAAAAACCTTTAGGACTTCCATTTATAATAATAGAGAACTTGGTTATTGAATGGCATAATTTAATACAACCGATTCGCTTATCCCCCATTTTATTCTACCCATGACATCAAATAAAAATTCTCAATTCACGTGATAATATGTTTTTTCAGTATTCAACTTAATAAAATAATAATTATCCCCATTATAGTTTGCCGAGTCAATGCATTAATTTGCAATAAGTGATGCGTTAAAAATTTGAAGACCCTTGATAAAAAGCCATATGATTATCCGAAATTATCGGTTCAAGAATCCCACACCAACTATTCGTCAAACATTTGGATCGAATCTTATAGAATGACAAAACACGACTAATCAGTGTAAAGTTCCTTATGTCGATAGTTCTAGGATCCTTACAGATTATACAAATTAACGTTGAGTTCCAACTCTTGTCGAAGTAAGATAATAAGAAAAAATGCTCAAACGCTTTTGTGATATTGGATTTAAGAATAACCACACCGTTTTGAAAAATGTTAATGTAAAGTCACCGCTTCTCGGAGCCTTATCACTACCACATTTCATATTTTAGCTTCCACTTTATCATTATGAAACGAGCTTCCAAAATACTATAATGCTCATCACTAATACCATTAAAAGATATACCATCCAATTTCAGTCTAACCAAGTACGGTTCATTGATCAAATTCTTATAAAATTACATGATATTATCCAAAATTATCAATTCTCAATCCTGAAGAACACTCTGAACATAAATCGAGTTAATCACATTATTTCTCGCTTGCACATTTAATATCCCGTGAAAATATTTTGAATTCCTATCCCCCTCTTTTAACTCGATAGACCTACTACATTTTTCGCCCCAATCTCCTCTTCCTTACAAAGATCTAAAATGTTATTCACCAAATAAATATGAGATTTGGTTTCCAAAGCCAATAAATCCCGAATATCTTCCTCCTCATCGATCTCATTAATTCATTACATAATTTGTTTTCTCAAACAGCCAACAATCTTCAACAAAAGCACAAATTTGCAACAATTTCGTGTATTGTCTCATAAGCCCCTTGTGAACCTTTGAAAATTGTCTCCCTTGATGGAGGAGAATTTTTACCATCACTCGGTCTCCTTCTAATTCCAAATGTCTTCTCTTCTTGTCCTCCCATTTCTTAATTTTTTGGCAGCCTTACCAATTTCACACTTCTCTTTCTTGAAGAGCGACTCCTTCAGTTGCCTCTTCAGCTTCTCCAATTTGAGAGGTTCCATGTGATAAAGGATTGCCGCTAATGGTTTAGTACCTTCGAATAACTTTATTTTGTGATTCATCTCTCTCTTAGGTGAAGCTTCTTTGGTAATTCAGCGGGCATTACATACTGAAATTTCTCTATGATATTTGTAATTTTTGGAGGTTTCTTCTCTTGGGACGCATTTTTCTCCTCTTCATTCACGGTAACAAAGAATGTTGGGTGGGCCTTCTTCACACCTTTTGAGTGTTGCATGGAGGTGAGTTTCCTATCTTTTATCTTACCCTCCATTGTTAAAGGTATCATGCAAGTATTGCCTTGCTCTAGAATGTACATAGTATTGGCATAAGGGAGTAGGAAGACATTTATCTTGTCTAGGAACTCTATATCGATGACCATTTTGTAGTCATCCATGTCAACGATGTAAAAATTTAGGAGGACAGTCCACTCCCCCAAGTTGATATTTTCATTAGGAGAAACTCCATAAGTTGCATTTGGTACCGAGTTGACTATTTTAAGTCATCGTTTCTTTTTAGTGTACCTGATCCTCAGTCTTCCTGCCTCTTTTGCCTATAAAAAGTTGTTGTTGGCTCATGTGTCCAACAAAGCTTTAACCATGTGGTTTCTTACTTTTATTTCCACGAACAGTCGTCATTTCTTCGCGGATTTTGGTCCCAATCGACACTAAGGAGGTGTAACGACCCCGATCGAGCCTCATCATGAAGGTGTTCTTACTCATCTATCAATGCAGATAGTTTGTTCTTCATAGGACACTCTCTTGCTTTATGTGGCCCTTCGCAAAAGAAGAACTTTATCCGGGGTCTCTCCACTTTTCTCGTCCAGATCTCCTCTACCATTAGGCTCTGTAAACTTAACTAGGTCTTCCTTGTTGTAGAAATGGTCTCCACCATTTTCCTTCTTGTCACTCATATCGTGGGGTGACTTTGGTTTGTCTTGCCTTCTCATTTCAACAAGAGATTCAGCCACGGCAATAACTGTGTTTAGATCATGGATACCACGTCGTTCCAACTCTAGTTTTGCCCATATTTGTAGACCGTTAGTGAAGGAAAATAAGGCTTCATCGTTTGAGTAATTAGGGATCTCAAGGAGAGTAGCGATGAACTCCTTGACATACTCCTTGATACTTCCCCCGTATGTGATAGTCGCCGCAACTTGGCCCTTACTTCTCGAATGGCATTTTTGGGATAGAATTGCCTCTTGAGTTCCTCCTTGAATTCTCCCCATGTATTGATAAAAAAATATCTATATTTTTATGTCACTACTCCTTCGCCTCCACCACATCATTGTAGTGTCTTCTATGTATGTCGTGGCAGTATCTATCTTTCTTGCCTCTTCCACCTGGCTGAGTACTTTGAAGTACTAATATAGACCACAAAAGAAGTTGTCGATCTCCTTTGCGTTCTTTCACCTAAATACACTTTAGGTCTTGTAATGTTTATCCTTGTCGGATTAGGGACTCCTATAAGTGTACGTCCACACTCTTGCGCAACCGCCTTCTTGAGTATCACCACTTCCTCTTCAGTGGCCTGTAAGTTGGAGACCATTCCCTCGAGCTTCTCGTTCAACGTATTGATCTCATAAAAAAGAGTCTGCTCCATGATCTGAGCTTGCTCTTGACATTTGGACAACACTAATTAAAGGCACCTTCCATCACTTCTCGGGGCTCATCTCTCTCTTTCTCAACCTCGGCGATGCGTTCCTTTAGGTCCCTGAAATTATCTTGTCCGTAATCCATGTTGAGTTTTACCTTCTCCAACTTGGCGATAATGTCAAAAATTGCATCTCTTGATCTCCCCCATTCTTTGGTAGTTTTGGATCCTCCCGCTTGAACCTGGCAAGGGTTCCTAAGATCATCTCCGATCTCTTGGGAAAGTTTCTCCATTTCATTCATTTTATTAGTAGTTGCACTTTCATTCTATTTCTTCGTCATTCTGCTATGATACCAACTGTCACGGACTCGGTTTTTCCATCAAAGATTTGTGCGGCATTAGTTACAATCTTCAGAAGAACAAGTAACTAGTCAGCCTTACTCGAAACAACACTCGATATTTGTTTTAGTAAGCATAAAAACTCTAGAGAGAGAAAGCAAACTTTTACAAAGAATAATATTATATTAATTGAATACTTGATGATTACAATGTAATACGTTTGAGATATTTATGACTTATTATAGCTACCACATTAATGACGTACTAATTTAAATCATTCCTTTTAATTGTCAATTAGTGACGTATTAATCTAGGATATGTCTTTAATTGCTAATTAATGATACACTAATCTAGACCATGCCTTTTAAATACCAATTAATTACACTAATTTATCACATACTTTATAACTAGAATATTTCTTGGGTTGTGCATAATTAGACGATTGAATCTCCCCTTAAGCTAGGAAGCTAAGGGCACCGTGGCACTATAATTTGAAATGCAATATTTAGACATTGAGTCCATACATTATTCAATTGATAGACAATGTTTGTCATAACATTATTCTTTAATTTTATTATTATATATTAAGTATTAATTAAATAATAAATATTTAAATATAATTTAGATTAAAATTCACTATTAATTCATGTTTGAATTCAGTGTGAATTTCATTTGATTTATTTACTCATATTCTTATTTCCAGTCATTAATAGAATTAAGTTAATTTCATCAATATCATCATGAGAGACATGACAAGATCGATATTGAGGTGTAAACCTTTAATAAGATACAAAATTATCAATAGGAAGCTTAGTACAAGATTTATGTCCTCTTCTCTAAACAATAGGTAAGTTAAAAATATCATCACCAACATAATAATCTTTGACGAGATAATTTTTTTTGTTACATATAAATACTATGTAACTAGGTGAGATTTAAACTTTGATTCTTATTATAAAGTATGAATATTTTAATTATTTGATTAATTGATTTTTTAAATGAATACTAATAACTTAGTGACAAAGCATGTAAACTCATGTCTTCATGATCCGGGATGTGGGTTTTCACTCTTGATCATTTAAAAAAAATCAATTAATTACACAAAAATACATGCTTTTAGATTTTTTTTTTTTAGTTTTGTTTGATGTATAAATTAACTTTTCAGACGATTCCTTATTTGTTTTTGTTTGGTAAGAAAAAATGAGAGAAAAAGATGTTTTCTAAAATATATATATATATATAGACGGAGGAAGATATGGATTATTATAGTTGTACAACAAAAAACAACACCTCACGCATTTTCTTATAATACCTTTTCATATATTTTAGTTCAGACTTTATTTTATTTTTTTTAAATAAAATATTTTATTATGTATTAAAAATATATGATTAATGCGTTGAACTTATAATATTTTTTAATATTTAGGAAGTTAATAGTTAGAATTGAGGTTTTTTAATAATTTAATAAATTAACATTTCGAACGAATTTTATTT
>NW_025918957.1:0-27955 GCF_907164915.1 Impatiens glandulifera
ACTGTATTTGATTCTAAGAAAAGTATAGTGAATCCTTTCGGTGGTTGGAAGAAGGGGTGACGTAGGAGAGTTTTGCTCCAAACATCCATAAACAACTTTTTATGTCATTTACATTTTGTCATCCTCTCCTTCATCGGTTCTTAGCTTCAAACCTGAGCAAACATTTCCACACTTGATTCGCTTCAAGAGTTTGCAAGGGTTTGTGAAGAATAGAAAGTGATACAAATCCCTAACAGGATTTCTATCAAACCGTTTTTACACGAAGTTGTCATCAAAAGTTAGACCCCTATCTCTATTGGTGTCACCGATTCTTTCAGAATTATTAAATAATAACACAAAAATTCAGAATTAATCAACATAGACAGAAACTTTTTATGAACAAATGTGAGATTAACTTTTTATTAATCTCGTTAGAATAAAATTTCACTCAAGTTAATTTATGTGTTTTATGAATAATAAAGAACAGCCCAGTCCATACCAAACTGATTTCAAATTTAAATTATTTCTAAAACACATGACTGGTAAAATTTTTAAATTAGAGATCATCCTTGTTCAAGTGTTATTTTGAGATATTAATTTCAATTTTGGCTTGGATAGAATGTTTTTATTTTTAAAATGATGAATATGGGCTCCAAAGAAATTTCAATTTTTATTTTTAAAACTACAGATGACCGATAACCCTAAATTTGACTAGTGATTTTGTTTAGCCAATTTATCTTTAATTATCATTACTTAACAAATTTTTCAAAGCTGAATAAGTTCAAACCTCTGGCTTAATCTCAATGAACTTTAAATTATCAATAGCAAAACAGATCAAGAAAGCTTAGACCAAATGTAACCAAAACTGGCCATTTTGAAGTTGTTTTTGGTTTTAAAGTTCAGTCTGAGTTTTGATGTCTTAAGGTTTTACTTTTCTTTTTCTCTTTTTCTTTTTTTCTTTTTTGATTTACTTATGTTACATTAGGTAAAGATGAATGTGGAAAAATTAAAACCAAATAAAAATAAAATTTAAAAGCATGCAAATATATTTTTAATGTTATAGGCAAATTAAAATTAAAATGCAAAGAAAGGGAAATTCAAGATCTTACAATGATGATATGCTCTTGATTTCCTGGAGTAATTTCAGTTGTTGGAAAATTTTGGCAGCGCAAGGGCACACAATTATGTAAAATTCGGGTCTATGATGGTCTCTTCTTGTGTGGGGTGGCTAAGTATTTATGGGCAAGGTTGGAAGGATCTAGAGATCATATATAAGACTCCAACCTTTCATTTCATTTAATGACATGTCAAATTGCAAAACTAATGTTCCACCTTATCTTCCATGGTTTTAAGTCTTTCAAATTCTTTGAAGTCAATACATTTTTCTTGTTTGCCTCAAAAAAAAAAAATTGCAAAACTTATTCTAAAGAAAATAATTTTATTTATTCATATTGTTAAGCAAATAATACTAACTAATTAATTCAAATTCAAACTAATCTAATTAATTGTAAACCAACTAATCTGATTAATTAATAATCAAATAAATTAATCTAATTAATATATAATAATCGAAATTATATATATATATATATATATAATACATATTAACATATTAAAAGAAATTTTTACTTATTTCCATAATTTCTTCATTTGAAAGTTCCGTTTGATTTTTTATAAATTTCAAACAAAAAAAAACACTTTCAAATATTTTTCAACAAAAATTAAAAAATATTTTTTCTCCATATATATATATATATAAATACATATATATATATATATATAAATACACAGCGGTGGGTGGACAGCTTTATATCCAAGCAAGCAATCGTTCATCAAAAGAGAGAAAGAAGCACTAGAAACTCGAAAACAAATCTCATTGATTTTCCTGTCTCCTCCTCGAATAGATATATAGATCATGACGGCGGCGGCGACGACATCTGATTATACTAAAAGTGTCGGGAGAAGAAATAACGGAGGTCAAGGGAAGAAGAAGATTAACATTGCGCGAATTGAAAATAAATCTCAAAGAATGGTGAGTTTCTCCAAACGCAAATCTAGTCTGTTAAAAAATGTGAGTGAGTTTCAAAAATTGACAGGACAAGAGGTTGGCGCCGTAGTCTTCTCCTCCGCCGGTCAAATGTACACCTCCATCAACAACAACGGCGGGGGGCCCTCCTCCTTTGACTTTATTGTTGACCGAATCCTGCAAGTTGGCGATCCCTCCTCCACCTCCACCTCGACGATACAATTACAACAAGATATCAGGATGAGGACGACGACGACTAGGGAATCATTCGACAAGGACGACGACGATGACTCTGCGTTTCTCAATGCAATGGGTTTAGATGATGATCTTGTTGAGTCCAATGATTTACAATTACTGGCGTCCAAGATGGCGGATCTCGAGAGGATTAAAGAGGAGGTTGACAGCCGCATAACTTCTTCTTTTTAGTAATCTAATCTAATCCTAATGGTTGTTGTTGTTGTAGGGATCGATGTATTTCACTATATATCTATATATATATATATATATATATATGGTTTCAACAAACCTATTTTTCTTAAACATATTTTTTTCAGAATTATAGTACTGTTGTTTAATTAATAATGTGATTTAGTAATTGGGATGATAATGTTTGATTACTAGTACTGTATGTAGGAATTTTCTTTAGTCCTAAATTCATGATTCTAAACAAATACATATTAGATTTCTTTTCTTTCAGGCTTTAATCTATAATCTTATAGATCGATAATATCTAACATGGATGAATCACAATCCTAATACATAAATTTCTCTATGTCCATAAGTTGATTAAACAAGCGGAAGCGTACCTGAATTCATGATGAAGATCTTTGAGTTTGGGTTTGCTCTTCCAATTCTACAAGCGGTTTTCTCCCTTCTTCTCTCTTACGATGGAGGTTAATGAGAAAATGAAAACTGGCTACTTGTGAATCGGGGAACCACAACCCTTTTATATTTATTTATTTATTTATTATTTAACCATCATAAATAATAAATAAATTGACGGTTCCTACACATAATAAATCGTACCATACTAATAACCAAACATGACTTAGCCCAATAACCAAAATACTTTAGTGGATCACTTTATCAATTGGGTTCTGAATAGACAATAGCCAAAACACATTATTTATATATATTAGTCCAATAAATCTAACAATCTCCCACTTGGACAATATATATAATTACATGTGTTCATCTTTATGCGCAAATAATGTGGCTATCATAATTTAAAGTCACTCCAAATCAATCTCGTCCATTAATCATATCAACATTGAACCAAAGCGGTTTAATTACATTAGTTCGTAATTCAACCCATCAATGATCACGAATATCAATATAATTAAATGACATAGATCATAGTACGGATGTGTAGCATAGAAATGACATCCAGTGTGATCCATCATGTCAACTTCTAACTGGTCCCTAATGAGATCAAAATTTTCTATAAACAGAGTGTAACAAAATTCTTTATTATCCATAAACTTCAGTAATCAATAAGTCTTTATAACATACATATATATAGAAACAAACTCCCACTAAATCTGAATATCTTCAAATAACATAACACCCATTTGAGCAGTATGCTCCAAAAAGACTTTGGGTGGTAATCCCTTAGTTAGCGGATCCGCAATCATAGAGTTTGTACCAATATGTTCTATATATAAATGACCACTCTGAACTCTTTCTTTAACAACTAGGAACTTGATGTCAATGTGCTTTGACTTAGTTGAACTCCTATTGTTGTTCGAATACATGACTGCTGATTTATTGTCACAGAATAACTTTAGTGGTCTTTCAATTCCTTTCACAATCTTTAGCCCAGTGACAAAATTCCGCAGCCACATTCCATGATTGGATGCCTCATGACATGCTATAAATTCAGCGGCCATAGTGGAAGAAGCAATGAGTGTTTGTTTAACACTTTTCCATGAGATTGCTCCTCCAGCAAGCATGAAGATATAACCTGAAGTGGATCTCCGACTGTCTTGGCATCCAGCAAAATCCGAATTTGAATATCCAACGATCTCTAGTTGGTCCGATTTCTTATATGTGAGTATGTAGTCTTTAGTTCTTTTCAAATAACGCATAACCCGCTTGACTGCTATCTAGTGATCCATACCAGGGTTACTCAGATATCTGCCTAACATTCCGACAATGTATGCCAAATTTGGTCGAGTACAGACTTGTGCATACATCAAACTTCCTACTGCAGATGTATAAGGAATTTTCTGCATTTCTTTAACTTCAAGATCATTCTTAGGACATTGTTGAAGACAAAATTTGTCTCCTTTAACAACGGGGGTGTTTCCTGATTTACAATCCTGCATGCCATATTGATGCAGCGTGCGTGGCTAGGATGAACCTTTATCAAGATTCGTTGATTCTTACGAATACCGAAAGTTGATAGATATTGAGGAAACCTCGTTTTCTGATTAATAATCTTCCCCTAACAAAGTGTTTTAAGATTCTTTAAATACTCAAACCCTAGCTTGCAAAAGAAATAAACAACTTTTAATAAATTGCAAAAAACACCCGAAACTAATAAAAATGCGATTTTGAGCCCCTAAACGTCGTCAGATGGCCTTAAACCATCATACCTCATGGTAAAACCATGACTTCTTCACAGCACCACGTTTCCGCCCGAAAAACACTAGGCAATCGTCGAAATCTGACACTTGCGAGATATTTTCGGATGCTGCAACTTTCGCATAAACGCCTCTTCGACTCGCACCGCATCATTCCCCCCAGGGTAGAAAAGATTCGTCCTCGAATCTGGAACCGCATCATCCTCATCAGAAGAAGACTCACCCACAAAAGGAACAAGATGCTTCACATTGAACACATCAGAGGTACGCACATGGCTGGGAAGGCGTAAACGATAAGCATTGGGGTTGATCTTCTCCACAATCTCAACAGGACCAATCTTCTTAGCAGCAAGCTTGCTATATTCATGAGCTGGAAAACGATCCTTAGTCAGAATAGCCCACACAAAGTCACCAACTTCAAAATCAACAGCACGCCTTCTCGAATCAGCCTTCTCCTTGTACTTGGAAGTAGCAGCAACCAAACGGTCATGAGTGGTCTGATGAACCTGAGCCAACTGACCAACAAAATCCGCAGCAGTGGAATGAGGACGCACCTTGCTGGGCAGCGCTAACAAATCAAGAGGAGCACGCGGAGACAGCCCGTAAATCACATGGAAAGGACTGAAACCAGTGGAGCGATTAACAGCATGATTGTGAGCAAACTCGGCCTGAGGCAGCTTCAGATCCCAAGCCTTAGGATGATCCCCAACTAAACTGCGCAGAAGGTTCCCTAAAGACCTATTAACAACTTCAGTTTGGGCATCAGTTTGCGGGTGATAGGCACTGCTAAAATTCAGCTGAGTATTAACCAAACGCCAAAGACTCCTCCAAAAGTGACTCACAAAGCGAGTGTCCCGATCAGAAACTATGGAGGCAGGAAGTCCATGAAGGCGATACACATCCCTGAAATAAAGCTGTGCAACAGCCACAGCATCAGAGGTTTTCTTGCAGGGAATGAAATGAACCATCTTCCAGAATCGGTCAACCACCACAAAAATCGAATCAGAACCACGCTGGGTACGTGGCAGCCCAAGGACAAAATCCATACTGACATCAGACCATGGTTGAGTGGGAATAGGCAGAGGCAAGTATAACCCGACATTAGTCGAAGCGCCCTTAGCCAACTGACAAACACGACAGCGAGCAACAAAACGCCCCACCTCTTTGCGCATCGAAGGCCAGAAATAAGAAGCTGCAAGAAGCTGGAAGGTACGATCACGCCCAACATGCCCTTCTTTGTGGAGTTCCTGAATCATCCTCAAATGCAGGCTGCAATCTGGAATGCACAGCTGCACACCGCGGAAAAGGAACCCATCCTCCAAGACAAAGTCCCTCGAATCCCCCTGTTGGATGCGAATGAGGACCTGAGAAAAGAAAGGATCATCACGATAGAGGTCCACAAACAAATCAAAGCCGGGTACATGGACACGCATCTCCGCCAACAGCCCATGACGACGACTCAAAGCATCAGCCACGCGATTAGACACACCAGCCTTGTGTTTAATCACAAAAGTAAACTGCTGTAAATAAGAGACCCACGAAGCATGACGATGAGAAATCTTGTCCTGACCACCAAGATGCTTGAGGGAATCATGATCCGTATATAAGACAAACTCCCGCTGAAATAAATAATGACGCCAGTGTTTGACTGCCTGGACAATAGCATAGAACTCAATATCATAGGTACTGAAACGAAGTTTAGCGCTAGACAGTTTCTCACTAAAATAAGCAACAGGACGCCCAGATTGGCTAAGTACAGCCCCAATACCCAATTTCGAAGCATCACAATGTAGTTCAAATGGCTGGGAAAAATCAGGAAGAACCAAAATAGGGGCTGAAGTGAGTCGGTGCTTGATCTCAACAAAGGCAGCCTCGGTATCATCCGTCCAGAAGAACTTAACCCCCTTCATACAATCAGTGATAGGAGCCGTAACACTGCTGAAGTGAGGAATAAAACGCCGATAGAAGGAAACCAAACCATGAAAACTGCGAACTTCAGTGATCGAAGAGGGGCGGGGCCACTGATTGACAGCCAGTACCTTACTCGGGTCCACTTTCAGGCCCTCCCGAGACACCACATAACCGAGGAACTGGGTAGAATCAGTAAGAAATGTGCACTTCGAGGAAGCAGCATAGAACTTGTCACGCCGAAGAACAGATAACACCTCACGAAGATGGGAGAGGTGTGCTACCTCGCTGTCACTGTAAATCAAGATGTCGTCGAAGTAAACGACTACAAACTTCCCAATGAAAGGGCGAAGAACCTGGTTCATCACACGCATAAAGGTGCTAGGAGCATTCGACAGACCAAACGGCATAACCAGCCACTCATATAAGCCCTCACGAGTCTTAAAGGCAGTCTTCCACTCATCACCCATGCGAATACGAATCTGTTGGTATCCACTCTTGAGATCCAGTTTGCTAAACACAGAAGCACCACCCAACTGATCCAACAAGTCATCCAACCTGGGAATAGGAAACCGATAACGCACTGTAATCTTGTTGATAGCACGACTATCAATGCACATACGCCAAGACCCATCCTTTTTTGGGGTAAGAAGGGCCGGGACAGCACAGGGACTAAGGCTCTCTCGAATGTGTCCCTTAGCCAGCAAGTCCTCCACCTGTCTACGCAACTCTTCATGTTCTTTGGGACTCATGCGGTAATGAGGACGGTTGGGTAGGGCAGCACCTGGAACCAAGTCAATGTGATGCTGGATATCACGCAAAGGAGGCAAGGCACAAGGCAGATTCTCAGGAAAAACATCTGCAAACTCCTGTAACAGCGGCTGCATTGGAATAGGCACCTCAGAACTAGCACCACAGGTAATCAGCGAACAAAATAGAGCAAACACCATGCCCGATTCGACCATGGCGGTCTGAAAAGGACCCCGAGACAACAAGGTGGTAGGGGGGACGCATGATGAGTGGGGGCAGCACCCTTCTTGGGCTGATTTGGCATCAACACAATCTTGGTACCATGAAATAAGAACGTGTAGGTATTAGCACGCCCATCATGTATAACAGAATGATCAAACTGCCAAGGGCGACCAAGTAAAAGGTGACAAGCATCCATAGGAACCACATCACAATATACAGCATCACGATAATGGGAACCAATGGAAAAATTAACAAGTACGCGCTTGGAAACTGTAACATCCGTACCTTGACTCAGCCAGGACAGGCGATAAGGCTTGGGGTGAGGTTTAGTGGACAGACCCAGCTTCGAAACTGCAACCTCAGAAATCACATTCTCACAACTCCCAGCATCAATGATGAAGGTGCAAACTTTGCCACCGATGGTACAAGTGGAATGGAACAGATTATTGCGTAACCACTCGTTGTCAGGAGCACGAGGGGTTAAACATGATCGACGAATCACCAAAAGGGGGCCAACATCACCAGAAACATACTCCTCCGCTGCCTCATCATCATAAACATCATACACTGGGGCTGAATCTGAAGGAAGAGCAGAGTCAGGATCATCCACCTCAGTAAAAAGACCACGATTGGTGGACTTTGGGTTGCGACACTCTGCTTGGCGATGGCCAACTTCACCACAATTGAAACAACGCAAGCCACCGGGACGTCCCTGCGGGGGGGCTGTAGTGCTGCGAGGGGGGGCTGGTGTGGGATGGGCCGGCTGGGAAGAAGAACCAATGCCACTAGTGGGGACAACCTGTTTTCCAAAGCTACCCGAACCGCGTCTGGCTAGCTGTTTCTCAGCCTGTGAAGCACGCTGATGTGCCTCAGAAACAGTCAAGGGATCAAACATATTCAAAATATCCTGCAACTGGAGGCGAAGGCCACCAATATAGCGAGAAACCAACTGGAGAGGGGACTCAGACAGGTCAACACGAGCCACAAAGGTGTAAAACTCAGTGGAATAGTCATCCACGGAACGAGAACCCTGACGAAGATTCTGGAACCGCTGGTACAGGTTACGTTCGTAATTATATGGTAGAAACGCAGCCCTAATATGCTTCCTGAATTTGTCCCAATTCGTGAGCTTTGCCTTACCATGACGAACACGTGTCTGTTTCAACTGCTGCCACCATGCTTGTGCACGACCATGTAAGCGGATCGTAACAAGGGGTACACGACGATCTGCAGGAACTTCCTTGAAATCCAGAATCTCTTCAACCTGAGAAAGCCAATCAATAAACTCTTCCGGTGGTAGACTACCATCGAACTTAGGGATGTCCACCCTGAAAGCCTGCTCCCAGCGATGATTGGGGCGTTCAGGGGATCGATTCCGAAGACCACCGAGAGGGTTTTCATCTGTCATCGTAACATCATCTTCAGGGTGGTGCATGTGCATAGATGCATCCATCCGTTGCGTCAACCATTCAACCTGCCGCCTCAAATCATCGTTATCACGGCGAAACTCAGCGTTTTCACGTCGCAACTCAGCAAGGTCACCATCATCAGCACCAGGGGTAGGGTTGCGCGGCTGTCTTCGGGGCGGCATACCTCAGGGTCGACTGGAAACTGATACCAACTGATGCAGCGTGCGTGGCTAGGATGAACCTTTATCAAGATTCGTTGATTCTTACGAATACCGAAAGTTGATAGATATTGAGGAAACCTCGTTTTCTGATTAATAATCTTCCCTAACAAACTGTTTTAAGATTCTTTAAATACTCAAACCCTAGCTTGCAAAAGAAATAAACAACTTTTAATAAATTGCAAAAAACACCTGAAACTAATAAAAATGCGATTTTGAGCCCCTAAACGTCGTCAGATGGCCTTAAACCATCATACCTCATGGCAAAACCATGACTTCTTCACAGCACCACGTTTCCGCCCGAAAAACACTAGGCAATCGTCGAAATCTGACACTTGCGAGATATTTTCGGATGCTGCAACTTTCGCATAAACGCCTCTTCGACTCGCACCGCATCACATATCTCTTTAGTACATTTTCAATGTAACTCTTTTGTGACAATCCAAGTATACCTCGAGAACGATCTCGATGTATCTGAATTCCTAATACAAAAGAGGCATCACCAAGATCTTTCATTTCAAACTTAGTTGAAAGAAATCTTTTAGTTTCATGCAGTAAGCCTGTATCATTGCTAGCGAGCAATATATCATCAACATATAAAATCAGAAAAATATGTCTGCTCCCACTAAATTTGTGGTATACACAATCATCAATTAAATTACTCTCAAAACCAAAGGAGATAATAATTTCATGAAATTTGTGATACCATTAACGAGAAGCTTGCTTGAGACCATATATGGATTTCTTTAGTTTACAAACCATTTTGTTTGGATCTCCCACCACAAATTTTCTGGTTGGTTCATAAAAATTGTTTCATCAATGTTTCCATTTAGAAACGCAGTCTTAACATCCATTTGGTGTAGCTCAAGATCAAAATGCGCCACTAATGCCATGATCGTCCTAAAAGAGTCCTTTGTCGAAACAGGGGAAAAGGTTTCTGTAAAATCAATACCTTCCCTCTAAGTGAAACCCTTTGCAACAAGACGTGCCTTATATCTTTCTACATCACCCTTTGAATCCTTTTTGGTTTTAAATATCAATTTACAACCAATAGGTTTCGCACCTTCAGGTAATGAGACTAGATCCCAAACGTCATTGTCTTCCATAGACTTAATTTCTTCATTCATGGAAATAATCCATTTATGAGAATTAGAACTATGCATTGCTTGATGTAAGTTGATAGGATCATCTTCCATCATTTCAACGCTATCTTCATGTTCTTGGAGAAATACAATATAGTCATCCGAAATAGCATTTCTCCTTTCTCTCGTGGATCTCCGTAATGACATTTATTCTGGAGGTTGTTGAGTTTGTTCTTCAGGAATGTTTACCTCATTTTCAATGGGAAGATTTGTATTATTGTCTTGAAGTTCTGGAATTACTTCTTGATTAATATCATAAATAAATTCATGATTATCATCAGTAGTAATTATAGGAATTTGAACAAATTCCTCTTCAAATACAAATTCCTTAGTATTTCTCCCCTCAAACTCAATATATCCTCAAAGAACACTGCATTTCCCGTCTCAAAAATAGTTCTGTTCGTGGGAACAAAAAACTTATAACCCCTTGATTTCTCAGAATATCCAATAAAGTAACAACTAACTATTTTTGGAGTCCAATTTCTTTTCATGGGGCTTATAAGGCCTTGCTTCTGCTGGACATCCCCAAATATGAAAATGCTTTAGGACTGGCTTTTTACCGGTCCAAAGCTCATAAGGAGTTTTAGTTGTTGCTTTAGTTGGAACTCTATTGAGAATATATGCTGCAGTCTTTATTGCTTCTCCCCAGAGAAATTCCGGTAAAGTAGAATGAGAAATCATGCTTCTTACCATATCTTTAAGAGTTCTGTTTCGTCTCTCAGATACACCATTCATGCGAGGAGAACCTGACATAGTGTATTGAGGTACAATTCCACATTCCTCTAGGAATTTAGCAAATGGTCCTGGACGTTGTTCTCCTGATCCATCATATCGACCATAGTATTCACCACCACGGTCAGATGTGATAGCTTTAATTCTTTTACCAAGCTGATTTTCTACTTCAGCTTTGTATGCCTTTAACACGTCCAGTGCTTGGGACTTCTCACTAATGAGATAAAGGTAGCCATATCTTGAATAATCATCTATGAACAAAATAAAATATCGTTGACCATTCCAAGAAGCCGTAGGGAATGGCCCAAAAATATCAGTATGAATGAGTTCTAAGACGTCTGTAGTTCTGTTGGCACCCAATTTCCTTACGTTTGTTTGCTTTCCCTTAATACATCCAATACAAACCTCAAAATTGGAAAAATCAAGAGAATCAAGAATTCCATAATTTACAAGCCTTTCAATTCTGTGTTTAGATATATGACCTAAACACTTGTGCCAAATTGATGCAGAATTTTCAGTTGTTAATTTTCTTTTAGTACCGCGATGACTTGTATGCAAAGTTTCATTTTATGAGGCAATTGTATCAAGTAAATATAGATTATCATAAACTGACAAAGAACCATTTGCAATAATATTTGAATTTAAAGAAAGACTAAACTGACCATTTCCAAATGAACAATAATAACCAAATTTGTCCAAAACGGAAATAGAAACCAAATTCCGTCTAAAAGACGGTACAACAAAAGTGTCTTTCAAATCCAAATAAAAACCAGTTCATAATAATAATCTAAAATTCCCAATAGCCTCAACTTCAACTGATTTGCCACTGCCCACAAAAATGAATCTTTCATCATCACTTGGCTTTCGGTAGCTCAGGCAACCCTTTCTTTGCACGCCATGCGTGATATTTAGTGCAGTCCCTCTTCAAGTGTGTGGATTGCCGACAAAAGAAACAACTAAATTCCTCATTTTCTTTAGTTTATTGTTTCTTTTGCACGGGACCACCTGCAGCTTCTTTAGGGTTCTTCCTTTTATTCTTTTTATCTCTGAAATTACTTCCTGAAGCCAAATGAGCACTTTCAGTCCGATCTTGCTTCAATCTCTCTTCTTCTTGCACACAATATGAAATTAACTCATTAAGAGTCCATTTCTCCTTCTGACAGTTATAACTGACCTTAAACTGATTAAATTGTGCAGGAAGAGAGATCAAAACCAAATGCACGAGAAATTCATCAGAAAGCTCTAACTTTAGTGCTTTTAGTTTTGAAGCAAGGTGAGACATTTCCATTATGTACTCCCTTATGTTTCCTTTTCCCTTATACTTCATTGAGGTCAAACTCGCAAGAAGCGTGCTTGTTTCAGCCTTATCGTTTTTTTTGTAAAACGTTTCTCAATTTCCTCAATGAATTCCTTAGCATTAGTGACTTCAGAGATATCACCCCTAAACGTTTCTGGAATTCCTCGCTTAATGATCATTAGACACATGCGATTTGATCTTTCCCATTTTTCAAGGTCCTGTTTTTCAACAAGGGAACCTTGATCCGTAATAATGGGTCGATCAATCCTAAGCGCAATGTCTAGATCCAAACACCCGAGGATAATCAAAACATTATCCTTCCAATCCTTAAAGTTATTTCCATTCAGTATAGGAATAGAATTGACATTGGCAGATATTGTAGATGCGGAAGCATTAACTGAAATTAAACAAAAAATACTATGAACACATTTTTTCACATCTTGATTAATAAATTCACATTGAGATTTTTCCATTAACAAAAAAAATATCTAGCACAACATTAATATTAAGTGATATTTTGTGCAATGATCAAATACTGACAATAAATCCTGTCAAACAATGATTCTATCTTTGGATTGAATTATTGTTCACATGGAACCGAATAATCGTCACATATTCATCATCACAAGTACTTCTGTAATTCGGCCCGACAATATTAATCTATCTTTGGACCGATATAATATCCGCATGAATTACAGACGTATTTATCATTTAAAATCTATATACCGAATCAACATTCACAAGATAGATTACTTTGGTAATATGTTGTTTCAATTGATTAGTTAAAATAATAAACTCCTTAAATCTCAAAAGCCGAATTGAATTTATTAATTAAATTCTTAATTCCTTAAATTCTTAATTATTTTCTTAATATTATTATGAAAAAGGTATATAACCCGTATATATATTTTAAATATATTTTTTTTAAAATATATATATATATATATATAATTCTTTAATTATATTTTGTTATGTTCCAAATAAATAAATATATATCACATAATGATTAACTATTTTATATATATTCAATAATATATATCGGTTACAGTTTTATGTAAATATATATTTAATAATATATATATCCTTAATTAGAGTTTAATAATATATATCGGTTACAGTTTTCTGTAAATACATATATTTAATAATATATATATCCTTAATTAGAGGTTATAAAATAATTAACTATATATATATATATATCTTTAATTAGAGGTTATAAAATAATTAACTATTTTATATATATTCAATAATATATATCGGTTACAGTTTTCTGTAAATACATATATTTAATAATATATATATCCTTAATTAGAGTTAAATAATATATATCGGTTATATATTTCCTTAATTGAGGTTATATGATTTATTTATAATAAAATCTTTATTTATTAAATAAATAATTAAATTTTTAAACTTTTCAAAACTTAATCTTTAATTTATTATTTAAATAATAAATTAGAGATTTACAGAAAATAATAATAACCAGAATCGCAAACCCAAAAAATCATTCTTCTTCAAATCATCTTTACTACGATAACCCTAAAAATCATTCTTCTTCAAATCATCTTTACTAGATATCTTAATTCATGATTTAATCATAATATGATATCATAAAAAAAATCTTAATATCAACAAACTAACATAGAGATTGGCTCTGATACCAATTGTAGGAATTTTCTTTAGTCCTAAATTCATGATTCTAAACAAATACATATTAGATTTCTTTTCTTTCAAGCTTTAATCTATAATCTTATAGATCGATAATATCTAACATGGATGAATCACAATCCTAATACATAAATTTCTCTATGTCCATAAGTTGATTAAACAAGCGGAAGCGTACCTGAATTCATGATGAAGATCTTTGAGTTTGGGTTTGCTCTTCCAATTCTACAAGCGGTTTTCTCCCTTCTTCTCTCTTACGATGGAGGTTAATGAGAAAATGAAAACTGCCTACTTGTGAATCGGGGAACCACAACCCTTTTATATTTATTTATTTATTTATTATTTAACAATCATAAATAATAAATAAATTGACGGTTTCTACACATAATAAATCGTACCATACTAATAACCAAACATGACTTAGCCCAATAACCAAAATACTTTAGTGGATCACTTTATCAATTGGGTTCTGAATAGACAATAGCCCAAACACATTATTTATATATATTAGTCCAATAAATCTAACACTGTAATCTCTGTTTAAACAAACAAACAAACAGATCTAATTTCAAACAAATATTCTAAACAAATCCAATTTAAATCCATTTTCAGATAAGAAACATATGTACACATGTAAATTATTATTATTATTAAAAAAGAACTCACGTAAAATTAATTAAGTAGCGTACATTTATACTTACAATAAAATTAGTTAATTAATAAAAGAATATTCAGCTGTTTGTTAATTAACAAAATATATGACATGGGCTGCAAGTAGATACGGTAAATTTGTTCATAAATTTAGGAGGATTTATTAAATACTTAAAATGGAACTATACAAGACTGAGATGTTAAATAAGGTTATTTTTATGGTTTTTAGAATCAATTTAAAACAATGTCAGAGAAACTGAATTGCTTCCAATTTAAATGGTGGTAAGCAAACAAGAAATCGGTTCCTCCTTTATGATATTACAAACAATTTTGTTTTATAAAGGTTTGAAGATCTCGACCTAAGTCCGAGGAGGGGAAGGCCCTTGATTGCCTCGGTCGTGCTTTCAGTTTCTGGATCTTCCATAAAAGTCGTTCAACTAATGATTTTTCTTGCTCAAGCTATTTGAAGCAATTATAAATAGATAAAAAAAGAAAGGTCTGACTTTTGGAATAATGGTATCGATTGGTATTTGATACATTGCGGTCGGTAACGTTGGTGAATTAGGTTCAGGTACGGAAAGAGAGGGATTTGAACCCTCGCAAAAGCCTACATAGCAGTTCCAAATCATCAAAATTACACTTTAATGCTATCAACTTTTCTCAATTAGAATTGAGAGACTTGCTGCAGTTTTCGAGCCTAGAAACATTTGCAACGCCCTTTTCCACTTGATTCAGTTTCTTCTGTTTTCGTAGTCATCTTCAATCCGGTGAAGTCAACACTAGTTAGTTTCTGTTGTTTTTTCCTATTATTGTTTGTAGAATCATCCAATTCCATTTCATCAGACTCTCTTTCAAACACAATGCAAAGACTCTCACAAATGAACGTTAAAAAATAACCATTACAATATAATGTAATATTCTATTTCATTGCGAGGTTAATTATTCAATGTAGAATTTATACCTTATTTATAATTTGTACCATAAAAGAACAATTACACCATCCCATCAAACATCACCTTTTCAATCTAATCATTCAGGTACACCAACTAAAAACTAAGGATATTTTGATCATTTTATTAAAATAAAACACTTTTACATCAAACAAATTTCTTTTTTTCCAGATAATCAAAGCTTAAACTAGAGAGGAAATGTAATGATGTGGAATTATTAACTTTAAAAATCTCATTAAGAAACTACAGAGAAAAGGTGCTATTGAATTATTTGAGGCAATTCAAGCATAGGATTGCATCAAAATTGACATTCAATATTAATGACAACAAAAAAAGTCTAACCCATATGCCAAAAGAACAAAAAGTAAAAGATAAAGTAACAAAGCAAGTGCCATATACATGTACCCCAGCTGAACCGTACTAATGTTGAAAATCCAAATACTGAGTGTTTGTAATCACCCAACCAAGTTTTAGTTGCAGGGTTTGAATACAAATATATGCACAAAAAGCATCCATCAATTTCTGTTTAAAACACTTACATATAAACAACGAGCTTACTTGGAAACTGAAATTTTCGTAATCACGATATGAAAGAAAATGCCAAAGTTCTTTTTTTTCATTTGATATAATTTATTTATTTTTGTATCATACTCCAGATTATAGACTTTAATTTTACTTGATTTCTAAAGTTAGAATTAAAGTGTTTTCCCCATTCATTTGTATAACGTTTATTTTTTTTTATCATAATCCACATTATAAAAGGTAATTTTCTTCCTTTTGTATAAAAACAATATTTCTAGATTATATTTCAAATTATAGTGTGAAATTTTGCTTCGTTTGAAATAAAAATTATTATTTGGATATGATCCTAATTGTTTTCTAAATTCTTACAAATGTAGATTTTACCGAATCATAAAATGTGACTATCAAGTGGCTCAACATTATCTAAATACACATATACAATGAAAGATAGTAAATAAGGTTGTGAAAATTAGAGAAGACAACCTAATGAACACTAAATCAATCTGAAGATGATAACTAAAAAGGCTTTATTTCAGCATCCAACATTTCCCCCCTATTTTGTTTGAATTTTAGTTTAAATTTGATAACCAACTCTCACATGCATTTACCTTATTGCTAGCAAATGAAATAACTACTATCATCATAAATTACACAGTTAAATTTGTAATGGATATTTTTGAAACAGATAAACATTACTCCAATTTCATTCTTCCTGTTGGGATGTAAAATGAATACTCCGCCTTTTAAGATAATACAGATGCCAAGTTCTATAACTTGAATCAAAACACTAGTTGTTAAATAATGAAAGAGTATAGAATTGTACCTCCTGGATACCCAGATCCAAAATTTCTATTCATATTATCAGCAGTTACATCTAGTTCCTAATTTCGAAGTGCTCGATCTCTTGTAAATTGACATGTCAAAGAAATGCTTTGGAATTGTTTCAACAAAAAGGATTTGCATCCACATTGTGTTAAGAAAATTTTAATCACCTTAGCGACAATGCTTGCTCCACTCACAACTGGATATAGACTATTAGCTTTTTTTGGGACTAAAAATTTTATGAATGTATTTCTCTGGATCTCCAACAGTATCTACATAAACCTGAAACAGTAACCATAAACACAAAAAAGTCCTTGTTTGATACCGTTTATAGTTTATCCCATCATTTGATGTAGGGTTCAGAAGCCCATTTAGGAAGATGACTTCCAGATTCCATTGATGTTCTACTGAAACTAGTAACCAACGAAAACTCTCTCTATGTCCAGATTTTTGTGCTTCCCGCCAGAAATTTAGCAAACGGTAGGGAAAAGGCAACATCGATTAGTCGGATAAATTTTCCCTTTCTTGAAGAACATATATTTATAGAAACAAGTCCCTCAAATATAGTAAAAGGTTTAAATCGAAGAACAAAGTTAGATATCACAACCAAAGCCGCAAATTAAATTAACCATCAAATTTAGTCTCATTTTATTTTATGTAACCATATTATCAACTTTTAACATAGAATATCTCATTATCAAGGATATCTCTCAATTCAAATTAAATTATATTTCATTATTTTAAAATTAGCTTTTTAAAGTTAGTATTCTTCAATAAAAGTCATTTTTTGTTTATATCACACATTTTTTCCACTTATGTGTAGGGCCGAAAGTGAAGATCATCTTAGAGTAAATGTTGGGTCAATTTATATTGACTAACGATATTTTGATGATGAACTTATACAAAACTTAAATAAGAATTAAGCTAAGCCGTCTAATTGTTTTTGTGCATGTGCATCAAAAATATGCTAAGTTAGACTAGGTTTGAATCAGGCTTATTAGACGTATTGCTAGTTAGACGTGCAGTCTAACAGATGAAAGTTAGACGCTGGTGTCTAACTCTTTCAGACAAGTCTGAAGTGAAACGTAGTTAGACGTGCAGTCTAACAGATGAAAGTTAGACGATGGTGTCTAACTCTTTCAGACAAGTCTGAAATGAAACGTAGTTAGACGTGCAGTCTAACAGATACGTAGTTAGATGCGCAGTTTAACAGATACGTAGTTAGACGCACAGTCTAACATAGAGGTAGTTAGACGCACAGTCTAACAGATACGTAGTTAGACGCACAGTCTAACAGATACGTAGTTAGACGCGCAGTCTAACAAATACGTAGTTAGACGCGTAGTCTAAAAGATACATAGTTTGACGCACAGTCTAATAGATACGTAGTTAGACGCGCAGTCTAACCGATACGTAGTTAGACGCTAACGTCTAACTCCTTAGACTAGTCTGAAGTGAAACGTAGTTAGACGTGCTGTCTAACTCCATTAGACTTGGTGGACTAATGAATTTTTCTATTAGACGTAGATGTCAAACTTCCTTAGAATTGGCAGTCTAATGAAGCATGTCTAATGCCTCGCTTCAGCAGCAGCTTAAAGTTAGCATCCGTCTACTCACGATCAAGTACTTGTACGCTACTCCCGCTTCACTAATCCATGCAGATCAGTACGACAGTCAATTGATAACAATGAATGAATGCCACGTAAGTAAATATTCTTTCCACTACTTGTTCCTTGCAGGACAGTCTTAGAAGAATGTTTGGCGCACTACCAGATTGGTACGGTCACAATTCTTGTGCACAGAGCCTGTTGTACTCTTATACTATGGGCAGTTTTCCAATGGACGCTCGCCACGTGTCAATGTAGAAGATTCGACCATTGATGATTGTCTTCTATATAAAGATCCTCAAGGACAACGGACAAGACGCTGGTTTTTCGCACTGTCTCATGAATTTCTGTCTGCCTGCTTACTTGCTGATTTTGTACATCATCTTCAAGAGAGAGATAAAATCAAGAACATTGTCTAGTTGAGTGATATTCTTAAAAATACTGTAAGTTGAACAGAGTCTAGTTTGTTCAACAGTTAGCTAGCCAGTAAACTGTATTTGTTTCAAAGAAGGAAATTAAATCATTCCGGTGGATGGAAGAAAGGGTGACGTAGGAGAGTTTTCTCCGAACATCCATAAACAAATTGCTGTGTGATTTACATTCTATCTTCTCTTCTCTCATTGGTTCTTAGCTTCAAAACTGAGCAAACGTTTACATATTTGAATCGCTTCAAGAGTTTGCAAGGGTTTGTGAATAAGAGAAAGTGATATTGATCCCTAATAGGATTTCTATCAAACCGTTTTCCAAATGTTGTCATTAATAGTTAGACCCCCATCTATATTGATTACACTGATCTTATCAATTGGTATTAGAGCCCTGTTTCTATTCTTAAGCATTAAGAACATAAATCATGTCTATCATTAACAAAATCCCTCTGCTTTCGAAAGAAAACTACGATTATTGGATGATGAGAATGCAAGCTCACTTGACTGCTCTTTATTGTGATATGTAGAGTGTAATTACCGATGGTCCCATAAAGATTGCAAAACCAAGACGTGAGTGGACAACTGAAGATAAGATGACTAACAATTTCAATCAATCAACATGAATATATTTTGTGATATCAAATTCTTCTCCTCTACTAAAGATATTTGGGGAAAACTGATTCAGATCTATGGTCGTAACATTAAAACTAAGAAGAACCAGAAAGATCAGAAGGGTCTTGTATGTGCTGAAAACAAGTACAAATGGGCCGATAGCGACTTAGAGGACTAACCTAGTAAAAATGAAATAGAAGTCGTCACATGCTTGATGGCAGATGATCAATCCAAGGTAAATGATCTTCCCTCTCAAGAAATTACCAACGAAGAGTTAATTGTTGCACTCAATGACATGGCCATTGAGTACAATAAGTTATCAGATTATTTTAATGAATTGAAAGCAAAATATGAGACCATATCTCCTCTTCATCTCAAATATCTAAACTAAACATTTCTAAAAATAAAATGGTTGAGCTCTCATCTGAGAATGAGATGCTCAAAGAACAGATTCAAACTCTTTCTTCTGAAAACAAAAGGTTAAACTATATTGTTAGCGCTTAGACAAGGTCTGGAGAAGTTGTCAAATATCAGATTAGTCTGTTGAAACTTGCTGGATCTAAATTCGGTTTAGGATTTGATAGTATTGACCCAAAACAGTCCTGTAAAAAGTTAAACTCAGCAACTGACAAGTTTAAACCAATAATTTTTGTCAAAGGGAGTCTAACTAACATTGAAACTGATCCAATCCATGAGGAGTTAGCTTTGAAGGATGAAATAACTTATGTTCTGCCGACTGTTATCTGGCTGAAAATTAAGTTAGATGCAACTAGCAAATATGTCAATCAAAAACCTAACATGAATTCAAGGAGTTTTAAAAGAAAATTATCCTCTTAAGCTAAGGGATCAGTGGCTAGCGGAACGACGTCTACTAAGTCAAAAGTATGCTCATTAATCACAAAACAAAATGGGAAATCCATAAAAATAACTCAAATATGGATTCCTAATGGACTGGTTGACCGAGGACCCAAGTGAACATGGGTACCAAACGATTGTAAATATTGTTTTGTATAGGAACGTACTAGTGACTGCCTAGAAAATTTTGTTTGGCATTTAGACAGCGACTGTTCCAGACACATGACAGTAAACAGACAGCTTCTAACTGATATAACAGATTGCTCAGGTCCTAAGATCACATTTGGTGACAACAAGAAGGGTAAGAATACCCATGGTAATCTAACCATTAATGATATTTTACTTGTTGACAATTTGTGTTACAACCTGATTAGTATTAGTCAATTATGTGACAGTAGCCTATCTGTTGATTTTTAAACTCATGCATGCCTAGTTAAGGATTAGCATGGTAATACTCTGTTAACCGGAAGTAGGGTAGGAAATTCTTATAAAATGAACTAGCAAAATAAGACATCTGACCCTATGTGCATGATTGCCAAGAATGACAAGAAATAGTTATGGCATAAGAGGTTAAACCATCTAAATTTTAAAACCATCAACAACATTTGCTCGCATAATTTAGTATTTGGTTTACATAAATTACAGTTTTCAAAGGACAAGGTTTGTCCTGCTTGCCAGTTAGGAAAATAGGGCTGATCATCGTTCAAAAGTAAAGGAAAATCTCAATCCAGCCGTTGCTTAAAACTGTTACACATGGATCTGTTTGGTCCGATTCCTATAAAAAAACTTAGGAGGAATGAGATTTACCCTAATAGTTATTAATTAAAATCTTTAGAAGAATTTAGAACCATAAATTTGTAAGTATTGCTTCTATTAGAAGTGATCAAAGAACTAAGTTCACCAAAAGACGCATATCCTCTTATCTCGAGGAGTATGGTATTAGACACGAGTTGTCTAGTGATAGAACTCCACAGCAGAATGGCATTGCTGAGAGAAGAGTAAGGACACTAAAAGAAAAAGCGAGATCTATGCTTGCAGAATCAGGTGTTCCTTAGAGGTTTTGGGCAGAAGCCATAAACACAGCATGTTACACACAAAATCGGTCGATAATCAACAAATATTTTGATAAAACACCCTATGAACTGTTTTACGAGAGAATTCCTACTGTGTCTTACTTTAAAGTATTTGGGTGTAAATGTTTTATCCATAACAATAGGAAGGATTATTTGACCGCCTTTGATGCTAAAGTAGATGTTGGAATCATGCTGGGATATTCCTTAGTAAGCAAGGATTCCAGAGTATATAACTACAGAACATAAACTATTGAGGAATCCTTACATGTTGTTTGTGATCAGTCTGTTGAAAGTAATCTCATTGATCCCACCGACATTGCCAGCAGATTAGAAGCGACAAGTCTTGAGTTTGTGTGTGAGGATGAAGCTCTAGCTAAACGGATTCCATTGTCTGATCTTGTGGCTGATCCGGTTGAGAACCAACCAGACGTTCAAAATCCTGTTCAACAAGATGTTGATAGTTCGGACGTCGCAGAGCCATCTTGTCAGACGACTAATCCTTTAGGACCCAACTTTAGATGGAACAAGAATCATCCATCATAATTGATAATCGGTAATCATAACTCTACTCATAAGAAAAGACGTCAATTAATGGATGAAATAGCCAACTCCGCCTTTATCTCTCAAATTAAACCCAAGAAAATAGGTGAAGTAGTGCTTGATCCAGATTGGATCAATGCTATGTAGGAGGATTTAAACCAATTTGTGATAAATAAAGTTTGCATCTAACTCCAAGACTGACTGATCAATCGGTCATTGGAACTAGATGGGTCTTTAACAAGCTTAGTTAAGATGACTTAATTATAAGAAACAAAGCCCGATTGGTTGCCCAAGGATACAGATAGGAGGAAGGCAACGACTTTTATGAGTCATTTGCACCTGTAGCTAGACTAGAGGCAATTAGAATCTTCCTAGCTTATGCATCATTTAAGAATTTTAAAGTTTTTCAAATGGATGTGAAAAGGGCATTTTTAAATGGTAAACTAAATGAAGATGTTTATGTTGAGCAACCCATGGTTTTCGAGATCATACTTTACCAAATCATGTTTTTAAACTTGAGAAAGCTTTATATGGTTTGAAACAAGCTCCAAGAGTTTGGTATGATACATTGACTAAGTTTTTGTTTGATCATGATTTTGTTATCGGAACTGTTGATAAAACATTGTTTAGATTTGTTAAAGACTCTCACATTCTACTTGTTAAAGTATATGTTGATGACATTATATTTGGATCAACTAACCCCAAAATGTGTGAGAAATTTGCCAAGCTGATGCAGGATAGGTTTGAGATGAGCATGATGGGAAAATTAACTTTCTTCCTCGGTCTTCAAGTCCGTCAGGTGGAGAAATGAATATTCATCAATCAAGCCAAATACACCAAAGAGTTGTTGAAGAAGTTCGGGATGGAGAACTACTTTGCTGCAACTACTCCAATGAGCTCCTCTAGCAAGCTAAACAAAGATGATGGTGGATAGGCTATAGACATCACTGCCTATAGAGGTCTCATCGGATCCTTGCTCTATCTCACTACCAGCAGGCCAAACATTCAATTTGTTATTGGTGTCCGTTGAAGATTTTAGGCTAATCCTAAACTCTCTCACTTTACTGCTGCTAAACGTATTCTGAAATATTTAAAGGGAACTCAAAATGTGGGACTGTGGTATCCGAAGGATTCCAGTTTCAATTTAACTAGTTTCTCAGATGCAGACTATGCAGGGTGCAAATTAGATAGGAAAAGCACTAGTGGAACTTGTCAGTTTCTTGGAGATCGTCTAATCTCATGGTTCAGCAAAAAGAAGACGTCTGTTGCTACTTCTATAGCTGAAGTAGAGTACCTTACTGCAGGAAGTTGCTGCTCTCAGCTCTTATGGGTTCAACAACAACTAAGGGACTATGGGATTGAGGCAGAAGAATCTCTAATTTTCTGCGACAACACAAGTGCTATAGCCATCACATACAACCCAGTTCTGCATTCTCAGACAAAGCACATCGAAATCAGACACCATTTCGAAAGAAAAAATCAATCATTTTTGGAATCTCAACTGTTCCCAAAATAATTCTTCATATTAATATTCAGTGCAATGAACCTGTATATGGATTTTGTATGACAATAAGCTCGAGATTTATTAAATTTATAACCTATAAAATTGGGGAGTGAAAATGGAGTATCTATAGAATACCCTTCTTAAACAAAGTTTGTAAAAATCACTTGGTTTGAAAATGCATGTCCAAGTTTAAGAAATAGACATCATTTGAAAATTCTTAATTTTATAGTTCATTTCAGATTTATTCAACAAAGAGAGCAAACATGACGAAATTCATGGGAGACTCGTGTAATGATTATGTAACCACGAGTCTCATTTGTGGTTGTTCTTCAAGATGTAGAGTGAATCATATCACCACAATCGCAATTCTACTTAGGAATTATTTTTAAGTGATGTAATTATTATTGTAATCACAAGTATACTTAATCATTACATTCGCGTGCGAATAAACATCATTTTTCAGCTTAGCGATTATATTAGTGTTATAAAATTATCGTTGTAACCATAAGTCTTCTTAGTGATTACATTCTCGTGTGACTAAATATCACTCTTCATCTTAGCGGTTATATTCGGAATATATAATTATTATTCTTAACAAAAAATTTCTTTGTGATTACATTCGTGTGTGAATAAACATCTCACTTGAAGTGCGAACTGTGCGATCTGTGCAATTAGTGTGTCATAAGCGTCTTGATATGCCGACAATATTGTCGCGGTCATAATCGTCGTTAAAGAAACCCTCGGTCGCGGTCGCAAAGAAAAATCATACACCGTTCGTTATCGTGTCATCTGTGCGATCTGTGTGATTTGTGTGTCGTGATTTCATCTCTCGATCGTGGTCGCAAAGAAATCACACATCGTTCGTTGTCGTGTCATCTGTGCGATCTGTGTGATCTGTGTGTCGTGTGCGTTGTGATTTCATCTCACGTTCGGAAGGGTCGTCTTATCGTAGAAATTTACTAAATCTCCTCATCGATCTCTCTCGATTGAAAATTGATACCATTCTCGGTCAAGACTAGAGTGCATCAGGAAATCAATTTTCTTGAAATTCTACAAATTTCAAACCTATGTGTATTGTAATGTTGTTAAAATCTTCGCTAATACGAATTCGTCCGTGTCGGCCACTTTAAATATGACTATTACAAACATTGTAGCTTCAACAGTACGGGCAATTTTCTCTTTGTCAATAGTTGGTAAAAGCCCGACCAACTCTGCTCCTTTAATCGGGCAATGGGTGAATTCAACATCTGCTCCATTAATCTTAAGACATAGAATTCGATGCAGCTAACCTTCACAAAGGCTCGAGAGAGAATCTCTCGAATATTCACCTTGAAAATCATGGATCTCCAAAGTCAGGAGGAAAGGGTGGAGATCAGACTAACGTGAGCAAGAGCAATAATAAGAATTTTGTAGTCAAAACGCTAGGTATGGTTTCTACCAATCCCAATAACACTCATGAAATGAATACAAATGATAATTGAACTGTTAGTGGAATACATACTGATAGCCTAGATTGTGATAGTCTAGGACATACTCTAGGAAACGATAGAGTAGTTCAGGAAAATAGTCTAAGAAATAAAAATGCACAGGTTATTAACTCGAATTCCAATTGGAATCAAATTCAATTTGAGACTATTGAGATACCTGACTCAAACGAAGAAACAGGGAAAATAATCCAGAAAGAATTAAAAGAGAAAGAATTAATGTAGAAAATCTAGGTGATGTTGGAATTTTTAAACTAATTCTATAAATTCTATTAATGAATGGAAATTAGAATGTGGGTAATTAAATAAAATCAAATTCACATGAAATTCAAACGTGAATTAAAGGGTGAAATTTGATCCAAATGTATAATTTAAATCAATTAATTGATCTAAAATGCCTTGATGACCAATTAACAAAATGTTGTTAATTTGTAGTATAACTTACATGAGTTTGTTCTTATTATTATTTGTTATGATAATTAATATTATTATTAACAAATTGGAAAATCATGTAACGTTAGTATTGAATTGTAAATGCCTTAATTGTTTTGGCAAACAATTACTCTATAATGAAGAGAAAAACATTAAGGTAAAGAAGAGGCAAACAATGCCAACTGTTGGATCAAATGATGATTTTATTTAATGGTTTAACTTTTCAACAATATAAAATCTCTCATCTCTAATCTAAAACTCACTTCATCCTTTCATTTTTTCTCACTCTAGAATTCCAAAAGTCTTCTTCTTATTTTGTGAGTTTTCTTCGAGTTCTTTGCTCGATATTTCCGTTGAAACCCGGTGATAGTTCAAGCACGCTGATCAAGTTTGACGATTAGTGATTTCAGTACAGAATCACTACTGGATTCGTTGTACCCTGGGAGACAGCAATCTACGATAAGCTTCAACACAAACGGTAGATGATGGAACTGTTTTAAGGGAAATGTGTTTAACACATGCATCGAATCAACATCTCAATCAGTGATTTCGTTCTTCATATATTTTATTTATTTCATTTATTTGTACATCATTTTATATATATTTTCTGTACTTTATTTCAAGACAGAATATCTAACAATCTTAAAACAATTTTGCGTGCTAAGTTATTTAGTAGCTTTTGTCGTCGAAAATCTTTGTCTTTGATGTTTCATAAATATGTGTCGCGATGTTGCAAAGAAGATGATATATTTCGATAAGATAAAGTTGTTCATCTAAAGGAATAGAATAATCTACAAATAAAGATAAGTATTTAGTGTATACATATAATATTAATTATTAATAATATTATTTGTATGAAAGCTTACTTTTATAAGCTAATATATGTTGATGTAGATTTATATTCTAAAAAATATGATGTATATTCATTATACAAACGTTTTCTTCAAAATAATTTAAAAAACAATAATTTGTTTTCTTTTTCATTAAAAGTTTGATAGTTACTAGAATTATTATTTTTAATAAATGAAAAGTTAACTAAAATGTAACTTATAATTTTCAAAATAAAATAAATTAGTGGTATATTTAATAGTAATTAAAATAATTATAATTGAACACATATAGTTTTAAGTTTTAAAATAATTAATTATAAATATACAATCTTAAAATTAATTAAACGTGACATCATAAGAATATGATACTAATAAGAGATAATATATTTATTTATATAAGTATTATTTGTCTTATATATTACATTTGATTATGATGTTAAGTTTATCATTTTAAATGTGTGTTGTCTCCAGAAGAAGACAAAAGGTCATACAAGCGGTACAATGATAAAAGATGTGTTGGCGCAATGATTCAAGTTCAACTCAATGGTGCGTGGGGGAAAGGTGGTCCTATGCTCGAATCAACTAATGAGCTGATTTCTTTTTGTAGAAATCAGATTTGCTAAATGACTGTGGTCTTGATGTTAAAAGTCATTCCAATTTTTGTGTAGAAAGTATGAGCTGAATAGTCTAGTCAATGATTTTTTATAGAAATCGGACTAGCTAAAATGACTTTAGTCGTCATTGATATGAAACCATTAAATTTTTTGCTGTAGGAATTATGGGATGATGGATAATCATGATTTCTTTGTTAGAATCCGACTGTTAAAGTCATTGATGTTGAAACCATTCAAATTTTTTTGTAGAAATTATGAGATGACTAGGAGTCAATGATTTTTTTTTAGAAATCGACTCGTTAAAATGATTTCTTTATAGAAATCAGACAGAGTCTTGATGTGAAAATCATTATAATTTTCTTGTGTAAAATTATGAGATTAATGGGTGATAATGATTTTATAATATATATATATAAATACGATTTGTCTAAATGACATTAATCATGAATGTGAAATCATTATAATTTCATGAAATGAATTGGGCCTCCTAACGATTTCTTATGTAGAATTAATTTGTCAAAATAATATTGTCATTAATATTTGAGACATTTTAATTTCTTGAGATTAAATAAGTTGTTTGTGTTAGAACTATTCTAATCATGCATTTAAAGAGACACGGCTATGGAAACTTAGTCTCGGTTGAAATAATCCACTCATATTGTTTTGAGAGTGCATACTCGCTTCACGTCGATTATTGTTCAAAACATGGCAATATAAGTGCTTGGATTAAGACATCAAATATATTTGTAGTTATATTTAATTTGATTATGTAGCTAAGTGATTATTAATATAAATTATACATATTCGCTAATAATAGGATTATTCATATTCATTCATAATAAGTCTGGTCATCTAGAAATTTATATACATGTATAAATAAAGATTTATTTTCTATCTATTTTATTTTAATAGATAATATTGAAATTTGTCACGAATTATGTGTTCTTTGATTGACAAAGATTTGTTATAGAATGTTAAAGGTCATTTACTTAATTAAGAAATAAATAATTGATGACATGGATACTTATTTATATAATTAGTTAGTTTCTATTTGATTAAAGATAAATGGTCAAACATTCTAATTAAGTGTAATATTAATAT
>NW_025918958.1:0-18052 GCF_907164915.1 Impatiens glandulifera
TTCTTTCGGCCACCTGTGGAACTGGAGGCCGGCTGCGTTCTTTTAAGGAATTGCCTTGATCTAATGAGGCAACGTTTTGCTACCGCAACACCGGGACCGACGTTGAGGTTCAAGTGGAGGAAGATCTTACCGAGGGGCACGGCATATCCCCACGACCGGGTTGAATCCGGTTTCACCATGTCCATGAGGTTGCTGAACACTGATCTTGCCCAGTTAACCTCTTTTCCTTCCAACAGACCGATTAGCATCTTGATTTTGTCTTTGGTAAGGTTGCTGAAGTTCCCTCCCCTCGCCAGTATCGCCCTGGCGAAAACGTCACACGCCGGGATATACTCCGGCCTCAGCATTTGTTTACTCCCGGATGTAGTGATCGGCTCAGTGGTTGCCGATAAAAAGTGGCAAGCCGTCTCAAAGGTGTCATTGTCTATTTCTGCCGTTGCATCCTGGCCGGTAGTTGGGAGATGCAAGCTCTCGGCCACCAATGCTTCGGTGATCTCGATTTGGGAACCGCAAACCGTCGCGATGATCCTGTCGTAGGCGATGATTGCGGTGTTGAAGAACTCTTCGACCGCATCTTTATAAATTACGTGAGGACTGCCTAGGAAATATCCCAGACCGGTTTTAATCAGCCGGTCAATAACTTCCTTCGCCTCGGTCGTCCCATTCAGCCGGATTTCCTCGAAATCCACTTGAGAATAGAGTTTGAACAACGCCGAATCACGACCCATGTTGAAGAGTTTGAGAATGAGAGAAAACGGCTTCAGAGAGTTTAGGAAGCTTAGAGAGAGAAAGTGAATTCGCGTGAGAGAAAAAAGGAATGACCGAAGGCCCCTTTTATAGACACGGTTTGGAAACCCAACCGTCCCATCATTAATGGGCGGGAGTTTTCCCTCCAAAATGAAATGAAAAAGGCGCTAAGCTATGGGCGGTTAAGTATGAAAAGGTGGGCGCCAACTTTGAGCGGGAGATTTCCCTCCAAAACCCTTTGCCTATGTCATGGATGACGCATTCTTTTCTTGGAGGCCGAATGATTGAGCGGTTTCTAAGTCTAATCAGACATTTTGATTGATCAGAGTGTTAACAGTTTTAATCAGATTTTATGATACCGGATAAGAACGAGGTTATTTTAAGATGTGAACCGGTTACTTAGATAAATGCGCAAAGAATAAAGAGAAACGGTCATTGAAATTAAGACGATATAGAAACGGTCATTGAAACTAAAACGATATTTTATTCAAGAGACAGTACAGAGAGAAAACCGATAGGATGATACGAGAGATAGGCACTTAAGAAGTAAACACCATTCTGGAAAACTTCTCTTCCACCGCATTTGCATCAAGAATGTTTGAGGAGGATGCCGGTGTACCCGGTCCAAACTCTGGCCGGTACTTGAGAATCAACTTGCTGATGTGAGGTGCATAACCGAGACCTTTCTTGGTCAGCACCATGTTCTTCAAGTTTTGAAAGAGGACCGCTGACCAATTGATGGTCGTTTTGTGGAAGATGTGGGTCATGATGTTGTAGGTGTTCTTTGAATACCGCTGATTTGGGGATTGACACAGAATGGACCGAGTGACAATCTCAAGAAGGAGCTGAGCACTACGACCGAGGCGGGTTTTTAACCCATAGGTTTCCACCGGATCAAGGGTTGCAGAGCAGAGTAATCCATAGTAGAATGCATCAATTCCCTCCATAGTCGGGAAATCAGAGAACCCTTCTTTGGGCAGATTGAGAAGGATGGCAAATTCGGCTTCATCAAGCCAGAAGGTGTGGTCCCTTACCGTAGAGACAATGTAGTCGCCCCTGATGCAGGCACTTCTGAAGAATGCCTTGACATCCTCAATCAGTACAGGACCGGATTCTTCGAGGAAGGTTTGAAGGCCGGTATCAATAAGGCATTCAAACATGTTTTTCTTTGGATGGTTACCGTCCCATTCTGCCATACATGAGTTGAAATCGATGCTTAGAAAGTTTCCCAAAGTTCGGCTCGGCATGATTATGAGAGAGAGATTCAAGAAGAATACAAGTGATTTTGTACATTTGGATGTGATAGAATGAGAGGAGGATGACTCCTTATATAGGATCGGTTTTGGAGGGAAAAATCTGAGCATTGATGGTTAGTTTTGTTTTATTAAGGAAAATAATCTTTCCCTTTTCAAGATGCATGGGGAAGCGGCAGATTGCAAGGCTCGAGGTAAGTGTTAGTTGGGAAGTGACCAGATTAGTTGGAAATTAAATGTGCGGGTGGTTGGGAGTTATTTCATTAATTGGGATTATCTCATTAAATGCATTTAACACATAACCGATATTGATTAGATAGAAACCAAAAATGGTAGAGACAATGCCGAAAATGACATATGGGAACGATGAAGTCAAGAAAAACACAAATAAAACTGAAGTAGACATGGATGAAGCCGATATGATCAAATTTGAGTTGGTTAAGACTTCATCCGGTACATGCTGCAAAACGACCGGATGCAAGAAGAAGTGACTTAGCGAGCGCGGGAGTTAACATCACGAGGGGGATTGAGGTTTCTCCTCCTCCATTCTCTTTCAAACCGATTATAGAAAGAATCGGTCGTCTCTCTGGTTAACACCTGGGCCTGGTTCAAGCCCTCGCCAGGACAGGTTGGAACACCAAGTTCCACCATAAGGGTGCTTATTTGGGGAATAAGACCGACCGACCGGATGTTAACCATCCAGATTAGGGTGTCAAATAGCACCCGGGACCAATTCACCGGCGTGCTGGTAATGATGGCCGCCATCATGTTGAAATTCGCCGCGCAATAGGTGTTGGTGACATCTCTTCCAAAGATGCCCCTTCCTATTACATCGTTGAGGAGCTGATACTTAGCCCTCAAGAGAGACTTAGAGCCATGATCATCAACAGGCTCATCCGACCGGGCAAAGGAGAGGGAGACCTCAGCCTTAATGTCGGCCGGAGGGTTGAGGTCTGTGATCCCTTGCTTAGGCAGACCGAAGCACCGAGCAAAGTCCTGCTCGGTGAAATCGAAGATTATACCCCCAACCTTTGATTGGATGTGGGTATCAAAGTGGGGTGTGCCCCGGAATACCCTGGCATTATAGTAAAATTCCAAGACGGATTCAGGGTAGATAGTTTGCTTGTCATCCATAAAATACTGTAGGCCAGTATCTTCCAGTTTCTTGATCATCCGATACACCTCATAGTGTTCGGTACCAGAACATGATTCAAAATCGACTTGGAGGATGTTTGGGAATTGAGACATGGTTAGGTTGCCTTAGTGAGAGAATGTTCTTGTGACTTGTGAGTGTTGAGGTGAGCGTTTGCTTCACTTAAATACTAGTTTAGGGGCTAACCTATTGTCCAGGCATTAAATGGGATGACATGTATTAACTGCAGGATAAGAGATTTTGCATGAAATAGGCAAGCTTGCAGTCTAGGTGTCGGTCATAGGCCTGAACCGTGAAAGATATCAAAAGATCTTCACGTCTTTTTAGGCGCGACCATGTTACTTTGAAAGGGTAATGATGCAGAGCAGATATCCTTAACCTCTGATAACTATTCCTCTTCTGTTTGAAATTCAAATAATCTAGGGTAACCTGCTTCCGAACCGGTCAGGTATCAGTTGTTCATCCCGATGCGGTTATTTGGTGCATGCACCAAGTAGCCGGTCGGTTTACTCTATCTGATAGACTGGGCGGTTCTTCCACAGACACCCCGAAGATTCGAAGTTCGACAGCTTAGGAAGAGTTACCGGTTTGTCTGCTTGAACCGATTTCCCTTTAAGCATCCTTTGGAAGGATTTGGCTAATGTCGGTTAAGCCGAGAGTAAGCCTGAATTGAGAAAACTTAGCTTCCTGCAGCGGCTTCGTGAAGATATCGGCTACTTGTTGATCGGTCGATACGTATTCCAGCCGGATATGCTTCAGCGTGACATGCTCTCGGATGAAATGATGCCTTATGTCGATGTGTTTGGTTCTGGAGTGGAGAACCGGATTGTAGGTGATCGCTATGGCACTCGTGTTGTCACAGAAAATCGGGGACTCTTCGGCTGTGATACCGAAGTCCTTCAGCTGCTGTTGGATCCAGAGGAGTTGAGAACAGCAACTTCCGGCCGCCAAGTATTCAGCCTCCGCGGTTGATGTAGCCACCGATGTTTGTTTCTTGCTGTGCCATGAAACCAGTCGGTCACCTAGGAACTGACATGTTCCACTGGTGCTTTTCCTGTCGATCTTGCACCCTGCATAATCTGCGTCTGAGTAGCTTGTTAGATTAAAGGATGAGTCTTTTGGGTACCACAGACCGACATCAGGAGTGCCTTTCAGATACTTCAGTATCCTCTTTGCGGCTGTGTAATGGGATTGCTTTGGATTTGCTTGGAATCTTCCACACACACCAACTGCAAACAGGATGTCCGGTCTACTTGCTGTCAGGTACAGTAGGGAACCGATCATGCCCCGGTATGCAATCTGGTCTACTGTTTGGCCCTCATCATCTCTGTCCAGCTTAACTGATGAGCTCATTGGAGTAGCCGCCGAGGAGCAGGTGTCCATACCGAATTTCTTTAGCAGCTCCTTGGTATATTTAGGTTGACTGATGAATGTTCCTTCTTTAAGTTGTTTAACCTGAAGACCTAGGAAGAAACTTAATTCTCCCATCATACTCATTTCAAATTTGTCAGTCATCATTTTTGAGAACTTATCACATAATTTAGGATCGGTTGAGCCAAAGATGATATCATCCACATAGATTTGAACAAGTAGGATATGTTCCTTCTTTTCAAATTTGAATAGTGTCTTATCTACCGAACCGATGGTGAAATCATGCTCTAATAGAAATGCGGTTAGTGTATCATACCAGGCCCTAGGTGCTTGCTTTAGACCGTATAAAGCTTTGTTCAGCCGGTATACATGGTTTGGAAATGCAGCATTTTTGAAGCCGGGTGGCTGTTCAACGTACACTTCTTCACGTAGATCACCGTTCAGAAATGCACTTTTAACATCCATTTGAAAGACTTTGAAGTTTTTGAAAGCAGCAAATGCAAGAAAAATCCTAATAGCTTCAATCCTGGCTATAGGAGCAAATGACTCTTCAAAGTCAATGCCCTCTTCCTGTTTGTAACCTTGAGCCACTAATCTGGCTTTGTTCCTCGTGACCAAACCGTCCTCATTGAGTTTGTTTCTGAATACCCATCTTGTTCCTATGACCGATTGATCTTTTGGTCTGGGAACTAAGTACCAGACTTTACTACTCTCGAACTGGTTTAGCTCTTCTTGCATTCCCAAGATCCAATCCGGATCTGACAATGCTTCATCTATCCTTTTCGGTTCAATCTGGGATATGAAAGCTGAGTTAAAATATCCTTCCAGAAGTTGACTCCTAGTTCGAATAGGTTCTGAAGGGTCACCTATAATTTGCTCAGGAGGATGTTTACTGTTTCTTCTGAGATTCACTTCAGGGATGTCTACCAAATTACCGGTAACTTGACCAAGGCTAGACATGTCGGTAGGTTGACCGAGATTGTCAGACCGACCGACTCCCTCGGATTGGACCGAAGTGTCAGCTTCCTGTTGTGGAACAGTTTGATCCGGCTGGGTATCAATGATACCCATTTGGTCATGGACAAACCGCCTGAAGACCGGAGTCTCATCTTCACTATCAGAATGAATATCGTTATTTTCCAGTCTGTTGTGTAGATCAAAGCATGAAGCAGTATTGCTTTCAACCGATTCATCGAAAACAACGTGAATTGTTTCCTCCATGGTTGCAGTTCTATTATTATATACTCTATATGCTTTACTTACTGACGAGTATCCTAGCATAATGCCGGTATCGGTCTTTGCATCAAAAGCGGTGAGTTGGGTTTTACCATTTATAAGAATGTAGCATTTGCAACCGAAAATCCTGAGATACTTGAGTTTGGGAACTCTGTTAAAATAAACCTCATATGGTGTTTTGTTGTGAAATCTGTTTATCAGAGACCGGTTTTGTGTATGGCATGCAGTGTTGATAGCCTCAGCCCAAAATTTCTGAGCAATGCCGGAGTCGGCTATCATGGACCGTGCGGCTTCCTTGAGAGTCCGGTTTCTTCTCTCGGCCAGGCCATTTTGTTGAGGAGTCCTAGCACTAGACAACTCGTGTCTAATGCCGGATTCATCAAGATATGCAGTCAATGTACTATTAGTAAATTCGGTACCTCGATCACTTCGAATGCTGTTGATGCGAGTTGATTTTTCATTTTGCAACCGCTTGAGAAGTGTGATCAGGTTTGATACGGTTTCACGTTTAGATGGTAGAAATATCACCCATGTATATCTAGAATAATAATCAATAACTACCATGGTGTAAAGCATACCTCCTAGGCTAATGACCTGAATCGGTCCAAATAAATCCATGTGAAGAAGATCTAGGCATCGGCTGGATTGAATATTTCCATTACTCTTAAAAGATGACCTAGTTTGTTTACCCATCTGGCATGCTGAACAGACCTTATCCTGGTTAAATACTATATCAGGAATACCTTCAACTAGCTTTTTACCGCGAATGTAGTTTAAGGTTTTCATGTTTAGATGGTTTAGACTCTTGTGCCATAGCCAGGTTTGATCAGTCTTAGCTATCATACATATAGGATATTCTATTCTTGTTTTCCAGTCTACCTTATAGATGTTGCCTATCCTATTTCCGGTTAGTAGTACAATACCTTGAGAGTCCTTAACTAAGCATGCATGTTTAAGGAATTCTACCGTGTATCCGGCATCACACATCTGACTAATACTGAGTAGATTAAAGCGTAGGTTTTCAACTAAGAGTACATTGTCAATAGTTAGATTACCATGGACAATCTTACCCTTGCCCACAGTTTTACCTTTTGAGTTGTCACCGAAGGTAATTAGAGCACCGATTACTGATCTGATGTCGATTAGCAAGTTGCTATTTCCGGTCATGTGCCTGGAGCAACCGCTGTCCAAGAACCATTCGGAGTTTCCTAGCCGTTTCTTTGGATCCTGCAAAATGTACATATTCACAACTGTTTGGTACCCACATTTACTTGGGTACACATGCGATTAGTCCCTTAGGTACCCAAACTTTAATAAGCCGGACGGTCTTCTTTGCTAGGATTTTAACTGTCCTTTTTACACTTGGTCTGGTGTATTTCGGTTTTCCTTCAAATGGCCTAAATGGTGATGGTCTTTGATTCGGTGATCTATAGTTTGACCTACGCGGTTCAGGGAAATCTTTCTTATATTTGAGGATTTCTGCTTTCCTTTTCTCAAGGTCAAGCCATGAATCGGTTGGGCCAACGTAATCGTATTTTAGCTTCTCTTCCCTATAATATGCGGTTTCCTCTTCTTCAGCTGTACAGGTGCTCTTAAGAAATTTTATAAATGGGAGGTTTCCTTTTGTAGGCCTTGCTTTCTCTGTGGGTTTTCGGTCTTTAGAGCTATTCCCTGTGTATCCAAGACCACGCTTACAGCGAGGATGCCTATAGTGTTTATTCATATTCTTTACTATATCGCTAGATCTCTTATAGGCGGCCATCGTATATTGAAATCGGGCATTCTCTTCCTCAGTTAGCTCTCTAGTCGGTTCACTAGGTTGTTCGGTTTTAAGATCTAACTCGGTTTCCATAGTATGGGTATCATCAAATTGTATGACCTCCGGTTCGGTTATGATGGGTACCTCTGGTTCTTTTGGAATAGGTATTATGGGATCGGTTCTAATGTTGAGATGCTTGGGTAGCATGGTTAGTAGGTTCTTATATTCTTCTACCATGTCATTCAATGCATTGTATAACTCATCTTTAGTAAATTCCTCACAGGGAGAGTCAAATACCTGTTCCTCATTTGCCATGAGGCACGTGAGTTCATCGTCACTGTCACTGCGAGCCCATAGACTTCCTCCATCGTCGGCTATCAGTGCTTTCGGTACCTCACTTCCTTCACCGGCTTGTTGGTAATTGTTTCGGTCATTTTGATATTCCGGTTTCTGGGTGTCCCTTCTTGGTTTCCTGCACTCCCACTTAAAGTGTCCCAAACAGTTACAGTTATAGCATCTTACATTGGATTTATCACCATAGTAGTTGTTTGTCGGTTGGCTCCTTTTCATGAACCTCCCAAACTTCTGTGCGAGCATGGCCATGGCGTCCTCAGTAAACTGTTCGGCTGTTCTGATAGGTACAGGTGCAGGAGCCGGTATCGGTGCAGGGGTAGTTGTAAGTACAGCCGGTTCTGTTGATGTGATTAGTGCTCTGGTTGATGTTGAGGCCGAGACTTCCTCTTCCGTCCTAGATCTCATCTCGAATTCGTATGCCTTTAGATCTTCGAATACGTCGTATAGTTTCATCTTACGTAGGCTCTTTGATTCCCTCATTACCATTGTCTTTATATCCCAGGCACTTGGAAGAGATCTCAAGGCCTTCATAACTACCTCTTTGTTGTCATACTTCTTGCCCAGAGTTGCTAGTTCATCTAACACACCAGTGAACCGGTCACTGTATTCCTTCATAGTTTCTCCTGGTTTCGTTTTGATGCTTTCGAACTTCTGTGTGGCCATCATTATTTTGTTCTCCCTTGTTCTTTCATTTCCTTCATAGATCTGGATGACCGTGTTCCATGTCTCCTTCGCAGTTTTGCAATCTCTGTTCTTGCAGTATGTGTTTCTATCTACGCTGTTGGAGATCCGGTTTCTTGCATGGTTGTCAAGATTGTTCCTTCTCCTGTCTTCAGCTGTCCATTCTTTTCTATCTTTATCAATGAATATCGGTCCTTCGGTTAGAATGGATTTCATTTCATCATCCAAAGTGACTAGGTGCAGGTGCATGCGTGCCTTCCAGTTGGCAAAGTCATCACCTTCTAGCATTGGAGGCCTATCCTGATACATGTTTGCTTGAGTATTGAAACTAACTGCTCTGATACCAATTGTTAGGATCTAGGTCGCCGCTGGTGGACCGGGGGTTGGACCGGTTAGCGGTTCTCACTCGTAGGGTGGTGGTTAATCCGGTTAGAGATTAACACCGGGGTTTCAATACTACACAACCTGTCACAAACCCTTGAACTAGGTTCAAGCGCGGAAGAGGTTTGCTTTCAGGTTGAAGCGGTACGCTTGTATGATAGGAACGGTCGGTTTCGGATGATGAAGATTTGGAGATGGTGGGTCGGTTTCGGTAATCTGGATATTCGGTATGGTTAGTATAGAGTCGGTTTGGAGCGGTATGGTTAGGTTAGTCAGTTATATAATGAAGCCTGCAGAAAGTAAATAACACAACAGATTTTATGGATGTTCGGAGATAAAACTCCTACGTCACCCCTTTCTCTCGAAACCGCGAGAAGGATATTCACTAAGGAATACAAGTACAAGCCGATCGAGACTTATTTTCTGCTCGATAACACTCTTACAATTTACACCGAAATTGTAGAACACACTTTAACTTTCAACACTTAGGCTTTCTAGAATAGCACACTGTTATCACTTGTAGTAAATGCTCTTAGCTCTCGTTATCTCAATGTATGTCCCACATTTACTCTTCTGCAACTGCCTCCTTTTATAGGTGAAATATGCCAACGGTCATATTTCACTGCCTTGAATCTGATTGGCTGATCAGAGGTGCAGTGATTCAGTGTCTCAGACCTGCGGTCGTCTCCTCAGACCTGATGGTCAATCTCAGACCTGGTATCCTGTCTCAGACCTGCCGGTCTGTAAGGCAAACCTGCCGGGTTTGTCTTTTACTTGATGTAGACACTGTCTCTTTGGACAGTTGTCTGTATTTTAAAGATTTCCTTTCTGGCTTATCCCGAAGTAGAAGGATTCGGTAGTACTGTTTTCTGCAGCCTACAGTCTTTTCTCAGACTTGCATGGATATGGAAGTATTCATTCTGTTCCTTTGGTATCATTCTCAACAGATACCCAGAGTGTCTTCTTGTACTGGTCGGCCGCTTGACTTGGCCGATTGTCTTTTGGTAGTGAAGTAACCGGACTTCTTCCGGTTATCCTTGTCTTGTGGATAATCGGCTGTTTGATGGTTCCGGTTTTGAGCTTTGGCCGATCCTTCCTTTGTGCGGTCACGTTCCGAATACTCTTGATCGGTTTGGTAGCTTGACCGGTTCGGTTTCTTCAGTTGGTTTTCTTGTTCATCCGGTCCGGTTCCTTGTTCCTGCATGGAAGGTTTATTAGGTTTATTTGAACCGGTCTGAATTCATCTAACAACTTGGATTTAATGAGGTTCATTAGACCAATTTTGATCTCCATTCGCATTAAGTTAGACGCAAGTCTAATGAAATTAGATGCTCAGTCTAACTCAACGGAGTTAGACAGGGCAGTCTAATAGACGCATGAATTAGACGTGTGAGTCTAATAGAATTAGACGTACAGTCTAACTCATCGGAGTTAGACGTGTAAGTCTAATAGAGGTGTAAAGAATTAGACGGATAGTCTAATGAATACACGTAATTAGATGTGTGAGTCTAATAGAATTAGACGTACAGTCTAACTTATCGGAGTTAGATGTGTAAGTCTAATAGACGCAAAGAATTAGACGGGTAGTCTAATGAATACACGGAATTAGACGCGTGAGTCTAATAGAATTAGACGCACAGTCTAACTCATCGGAGTTAGACGTGTAAGTCTAATAGACGTAAAGAATTAGACGGGTAGTCTAATGAATACGTGGAATTAGACGGGTTGTCTAATTAATTGAAAGTTAGACGTGGGTCTAACTCCTTCAGATTAGTCTGAGGTAGAACCGGAATTAGACGTGGTAGTCTAACTCAGTGGAGTTAGACGTACCGGTCTAATGGTTATGAGATAATTAGACGGGTTGTCTAATTAATTGAAAGTTAGACGTGGGTCTAACTCCTTCAAATTAGTCTGAGGTAGAACCGGAATTAGACGTGGTAGTCTAACTCAGTGGAGTTAGACGTACCAGACTAATGGTTATGAGATAATTAGACGGGTTGTCTAATTAATTGAAAGTTGAACGTGGGTCTAACTCCTTCAGATTAGTCTGAGGTAGAACCGGAATTAGACGTGGTAGTCTAACTCAGTGGAGTTAGACGTACCGGTCTAATGGTTATTATAATTAGACGGGTTGTCTAATTAATTGAAAGTTAGACGTGAGTCTAACTCCTTCAGATTAGTCTGAGGTAGAATCGGAATTAGACGTGGTAGTCTAACTTAGTGGAGTTAGACGTACCCGTCTAATGGTTATTAATATTAGACATAAGTCTAAGTACATTAGACCAGGCGGTCTAATAGACGTTTTTCATCAGAAGAAGTTGACTTATTTCATTAGACTGATCCGTCTAACTGAAATACGTCTAATGCTCTATTCAAGCAGTACGACAGCTATTCAAGCATTTCTCCTACCCACGTGCAATAGTTGTACCCTACTTCTGCTCCACTTTCCTGTAAAGATTAGTACAACAGCTATATGCATCCAATCAAGGAATGCCACGTAAGAGAATTTTCATCACATTACTCGTTTTGCAGGTACATCCCTGATGGAATATTCGGCGCACTACCAGTTTGGTATGGCCACGATCTTTGTGCTCAGAGTCTGCTGTGTACAATGGAGGCTTTCCAATAGAAGAGCGCCACATATCATTCTTGAAGATTCGACCGTTAACTCCTGATCAGTATTTAACCAATCCTTAGAGCAACGGACAAAGCATCGGTTCTCAAGACAATACAAACGAACAAGCAATCTGATTTTGCAGAGAGAGAGACTACTCAATTATTTTGCTTACTGAACTTACTTTCTAGAAGCTTCTTTCTGATTGTACTGTGTGTGAATCGAGAGAGAGAGATAGAATCAAAAACACCATTAGCTGAGTGATATTCTTTATCTTCTTGTAATTGAATAGAAAGTGTTCTGTTCAATAGTGAGCTAAGTGTGTGTAAACTGTATTTGATTCTCATCATATAGTGAATCCTTCCGGTGGTTGGAAGAAGGGGTGACGTAGGAGAGTATCTCCGAACATCCATAAAAAAAATGTCGTGTTATTCATTTTCTGTCATCTTTTCATATTTCATCTTGTGCTTCAAACCCAAGTAAACAATTCTGCCTTGAATCTGTTTCAAGTGTTTACACAAGTTTGCGTAGAATAGAAAGCGAATTAAATCCTTAACCGAATTTCTTTCAAACCGTTTTTCATAAGTCTTTATCCTTAGCCAGACCCCCGTCTCTAACGATAAAGCCTATCCTATCAATATCCTTCTCAAGGATGAGAAAAATGGGTAACGTAGGAGCTTTATCTTCGAACATCCATAAAAATCCTTTTTTCGTGTGTTCTTTCATATTGTATTACTCTAATATTATTGTGTTGCTTCAAGTCAAAACAAAGATTTCCGTACTTGAACTCGGTTCAAGAGTTTATGACCTCTTGCGAAGAATAGAAACCGATATTAACAAAGTTAATATCAACTAAAGCGTGTGTAAGCGTTCAATTTTGTGAGACCTCCGTCTCCATCGTAGATTTTGATCCTATCAATAATGACAATTACGCTGGTGTTGTCGCAGAAAAATTGGTGGCTCGTCCGTCTGGATATCGTAGTCCCTCAGCTGTTGTTGAACTCAGAAGACCTAAGAGCAGCAACTACCTGCAGCAAAGTACTCGGCCACTTCTATAGACGTGGCGATGGATGTCTGCTTCTTGCTGAACAAAGAGATCAGACGATCACCAATTATGAGTAGGGTGTATGATTTAGGCTTGGCAGACATCTTCCTGCCAGCTGATGATTCGTTAACTTTAGAGGATGGTTTTTATTTAATACTTTCTGACTTCTTATCAGGTTTTGGGTTTTCAGACTTGTTGGTTGCCCTCATCTTGGGCTTCATCCAACTTTCAGTTGGCTTGACATAAGTGATCTCATCTTTTAAATTTATATCCTCACAACTTGGATCAGTTCCTTTATCAATTAAACTTCCCAGACAAAGTTTGAAGTCTTAAGCTTGTCTTTCACCGGGTGTAACTTCTTATTGGTCTTATCTAGGAGTTTAGAAGTTTGAGATGAAGGGATGTTATTAGTTTCAATTTTCAATTTCATCTCATTGAAAGAGTTTGACAACTTCTTGTACTCAATGACCATGTCATTGAGCGCCGCAATTAAGTCGTCTCTTGTGAACTCTTCTGAGGAGAAGTCAAATACCTTAGATTGGTTGTCCACCATGAAACATGTGACAATTTCATCATCACTGTCGTTGGATGATGAGTCGTCCGAATCGCTTTCGGCCCACCCTGCTTTGCTTACAGCAGCCATCAGAGCCTTTTGCTTCTTGTTCTTCTTATCCTCCTTCCTCTTGTCATCCCACTTCGGCTTTCTACATTCATCCTTGAAGTGTCTTAATTTATCACAATTAAAACAGTTCAAGTTAGCCTTATAATCACTCTTATTATTATTATTATTTGAAGAGCTTGAGTTAGGATTTGTTCTTCTTCATGAATTTATCGAATTTCTTCACGAAGAGAGGCACGACATCGTTGTTGATCTACTCAGCAACAACCTTCACAACAACTATAACGGTTGGTGGCTCCTTAGCAGTCACCAACGCCTTGGTTCAGATGGATGATGTGGATGGCTCCTCTTTATTCCTAGAGTTTATCTCAAACTCGTCGGCCTTCAGATCAGAGAACAGATCATACAGTTACATCTTTTTGAGGTCTTTGGACTCCCTCATGGTCATCGTCTTAATGTCTTATAATTTAGGCATAACACAAATTTTTTTTATTGCAACCTCTCTATTGCTGTATGTTTTGCCAATTTGGAGAGATCAACGATGATCTTACTAAACCTTTCATTCAATTCAGTCATCTTCGCTCTAGGATGTATATTGATGTTTTCGAACTATTGAGTGGAAACCATGATTTGGTTTTCTTTGGTTTTCTTATTTCCCTCACATAGTTGGACCAACCGCTCCTAAATTTCATTAGTAGAGGTGCATGTAGTGATCTTACTGAACATTTTATTGTCCAATGTTTTGTAGAAGATGTCTTTTACCATGTTATCAGATTTTTCTTCCTCTTATATTTGACGATCCACTTTGACATCGGTTTTTCCTTCATCTCAGGAGTGGAGCTGGCCTTCAAAATAATTATTGGCCCAACGGTGATGACATACCACATGTCATCATTGAGTGCTGTCAAATGCGTCTACATTTTTAGCTTCTAGTTATCACAATTTTCGTAGAGAACATTGGGATTCTTTTGATAATGGTAGATATGATTCTGATATTGATGCTTGTGAATAAGAAGCTTGGCTCTGATAACACTTGTTAGGATTAGTGTCGACTATAGAGACGGGGGTTTGACTATAGTTGACAACTTTCGAACTTCGATTCGATGTTAATCATGTGAAGGATTAAGATTTGTTTCTATTCTTCATAAATCTTCGCGAGCATTTGAACAAGTTCAAGTGCGGAACAGCTAGCTGGATGAAGCGTAAGATAAAAAGTAAAGAACATAGGGAGTTTTATGGATGTTCGGAGATAAAATCTTACGTCACCTCTTCTTCCTCAATAGGAAGGATATTCACTAGAAGACTTTGATTTATATAGAAGGTGCACAAATCCAGTCAAAAAACATAGTAAATAACAACTGTTTGCTTATGAACTTCTAACTAACTCTCTATTGAACCAAACAACTTTTGTTCAACTTACAATCCTGAGATTTCACCCAGAAAGGATAGTATATGAATTACAGAATGATCACACAAACAATAGGTAATTCGTACTTTAGCTTTAGAGTGAGAGTGATTCAGATTCAGATAGCAAGAGCGAATATTACCGAGAGATCAAGAGTTCCAAAGTAAATAAGTGATTCGTCCGTTGTCTTTGGGTAGTTATTTATACTTGAAAACGCACCAATGGTCGAATCTTCTTTATGGACACATGTCCTCTTTTCGTTGGACGGATGCCAATAGTACGAGATAGTACAACAAAGATAATATCATTGGGATCGTGGCGTACTAGACTGATAGTGCGCCGAATATTCTCTGAGATCGTGTTGTACTGGAAAGGTACAACGTGGGCACTTTGAATGATAATAGCGTACGTGGAAGTTGTTGATTTATTGTTTGAGTAGAGTTGTCAGACTATTGAAAACGAGAACTGTAGATGAGCTGAGTAGATCATTAGACGCATCTTCAGACATCTGATGAAGTCGGACAACGTCCGGCTACACACTTCTTTAGGCCACGTCTAAGGTAATTAGACAATGTCTATTCACGCATTACTTCAAACCACGTCTAAAGTAATTAGACATTGTCTACTCGTGCATTCCTTTATACCACGTCTAAAGTAATTTGACGACGTCTTCTCGCGCATTACATCAAACTACGTCTGATGTAATTAGACAACGTCTACTCCAGCATTAATTCAGACCACGTCTAAAATAATTAGACGACGTCTACTCGTGCATTACTTTAGACCACTTATAAAGTAATTAGACGATGTCTACTCGCACATTACTTCAGACCACGTTTAATGTAATTAGATGACGTATACTCGTGCATTACTTCAGACCACATCTAAAGTAATTAGACCATGTCTACTTGCGCATTATTTCAAACCACGTCTAAAGTAATTAGACAACGTTTGTTCGCGCATTACTTCAGACCAAGATTAAAGTAATTAGACGTTGTCTTCTCTTGCATTCCTTTAGACCATGTCTAAAGTAATTTGATGACAGCTTCTCGTGCATTACTTCAGACTACGTCTACTCGCGCATTACTTCAGACCACGTCTAAAATAATTAAACGATGTCTACTTGCGCATTAATTCAGACCATGTCTGATGTAATTAGAGGACGTCTACTCACGCATTATTTCAGACCACGTCTAAAAAAAATAGATGATGTCTTCTCGTGCATTACTTCAGACCACGTATGATATAATTAGACGACGTCTACTTGCACATTACTTCATACCACATCTAATGTATTTAGACGGCGTCTGAATAGACATATTTCTTTAGATCAGTACCTGCACAAAGGTAAATTACCCAACTTAGTTTTATTCAAATCACATCTTCAAACCTATGTTGTACATATTTTCTTAAATAAATTAATTATTTATTTCTGAATTAATTTTCTCTTTTATTTATTTAACTTAATTTAACATTATAGAATTGAGTCTAAGTCTAATTTGAAGTGCTTTCAAAGAAGACGGCATGAAGCCAAGGACAGACGACAATAGGCCCTTAGCCAAGAAGAAGAAGGAGCAGAAGGCCCTAGTAGCTGAGCAAGTGGGATGACAGCTCAGACAAAAGCTATTCGTCTGAAAGTGAAAATGATGAAGAAGTTTAGTGCCTCATGGCTGACACTGATGAGGTATTTGATTTTTCTTACAAAAAGTGTTCGTGAGATGAGATGATAAACGCACTCAATGACATGGTTATTGAGTACAAGAAACTATCAAAAGCCTTTCATGAGATAAAGGTGAAATAGACATCTGATAATATTATCTCATTTCAAGATACTCAACCAGAATATTTTGTAAACAACATGAGTGAGATCTCATCTTAGAATGAGAAGCTCAAGGAAACTATTAAAAATATATCTTTATAAAACCATAGACTGACTTATGTGGTTAGTTCCTGAACAAAATCTAGGGAAGCCGCCAAACAATTGATTATTCAGTAAAGACTTGCCTGCCGGATGCAAATCCAGTTTGGGATTTGACTATGGCTGCCCAGACAAGTCCAATCACAAGCTGAATCTAGTAAAAGACAAGATTAAGACTATAATCTTTATCAAAGCACATTTAGATAATACAAGAACTAATCACATCTGTGATGTATTATCTTCAAGAGATGTGTTAACGCATGTAAAGTAAACTGATAGCTGGTTGAAGCCTAACAAGTTAACGATCAGCTGGTCTGGAAAAGAAAAACCTAACAGAAAGTCAATGATTTTTTAATGAAAATCATCTCATAAAGCTAAGAAGTCATTAACAGGAAGAAAGGCATCTTCCAAGTCTAATAAATATGCCTTATTAACAACACACGGTGAAAAATCCATAAAGATAACGCAAATTTGGATTCCCAAGGAACTGATGAACCACAGTCCCAATTAATATTGGTAACCAAAGACGTAAAATGTTTATTTGCAGGTTGAATAGAAAAGTTGCTTGGAGGAATCGGTCTGGTACTTGGACAGTGGATGCTCCAAACATATGACCGACAATAAACAACTGTTAATTAATTATGTACTTTTACTGTAAAACATTTATTATAACTTAATAAGTATTAGTCAAATGTATGACAATGGTTACATAGTTGATTTTCAAAATCATACATATCTAGTTAAGGATCAACATGGGAATACCCTGTTAACAGGTAGTAGAATAGGAAATTCTTATAGAATGAATTGGAAAAATAAGATTTCTGAACCAGTATGTATGATTGCAAAGAATAATCAAATCTAGTTATGACATAAGAGACTAAACATCTAAATTTCAAAACTATAAATATTTTGTGTTCAAAAGAATTGGTAAATGGTATACCCAAGTTAAAGTTTTCTAAAGATAAGATCGACTCTACTTGTTAGATGGGAAAATAGGTCAGATCGACTTTTATAAATAAGGGTAGTATTCAATTTGACAGGTGTCTGGAATTATTGCACATGGATCTTTTCAGTCAAATTTAAGTAACTAGTCTAAGTGGGATGAGATATACTCTTGTCATAATAGATGACTATTCTAGATTTACTAGCTTAAAGAGAATATTAAATAGGACGTAGCCCCAGTTCAATTCTTCACCCCTTACTATCGCAGTCATCATTTCTAACTTAGATTGAGTTATCAAGTCAAAGACTCCCCCCCTCCCTTGTAGGGCTTTGGCTGCAATGTCGCATATAATGCGATACTCGCACAGAATGCGATACTCGCACTTCAGATCCTTCTTCTTCAAGCTTAAGCTGATCGGAACATCGAGATCGGAAAAGAAGGATTGCATATCAAATAATATATTAGTGGGAATCGCCTTAGAGAAATCCAGGCCCATCGTCGGAAGCTTTAGAATCTTGGTGAACGTGGCTTTTGAAAGAGTAATATCCATTCCCATCACCTTCTCCGATAGTG
>NW_025918959.1:0-15000 GCF_907164915.1 Impatiens glandulifera
CTGTATCTGCACATAAAAGTTAACAACTGTTTAGTTCGTCTGGCCGGTTCCAAAAATTAACTTACTTAATTTTTCTATCAATTTCTCCCTTTTTGATTATTTAGAATAAATATTCAAAAATCGTAATGTGTGGCCGGTTTGAAAATTAACTTAATTTTTCTATCAATTTCTCCCTTTTTGATTATTTAGAATAAATATTCAAAACTTGTAATGTGTGGCCGGTTTGAAAATTAATGTTTAGAAACATAGTTTAAACATAGATTGTTTTGAAAGAGAAGAGAAAGATTAAGGCTTGGATGGTCCCCCCTTTTCCAGCTCTTTCTCAAGCCGTCTTCTTTCTTCTTCTTCTCTTGCCTTCCAATCCCTATCACGTCTTTCAGCGTCGATCATCATTCCGGCCCATACACTTGAGTGGCCTGGAGTCTTTTTGCTAAATCCAAAACCGGCACAAATTGGTTTTGGTGGAGGAGGCGGCGGAGCAATGATTGGTCTGGGGTTTGCGGTTGAGCCTTCAATTGCCCTTCTCTTCCGTTGGTTAAGTTCTTCAGTGTCCTCTTCTTCTTCTTCATCAAGAGGTTGCACATTCAACACGACTGGTACAACTGCTCTTTGTTCTGCCCGCTTGATTACTTTCGCAACTGCGCTCCGTTTCTTCTTATTCCTTGTGTTCATTGAATGGGACGGTTGAGCCGGTTGGGATTCCTGGATGCCTGCCTGTTCCTCCTCGTTGCACTTTTGAGCGAGCTCATAATCTTTGTCTTCAATCTCTTTCTGCACCCGTTCCCTTTCCATTTCTTCCTCTTGCAGCCTCTTAGCGGTTTCAGCATCCGACTCGATTTGCGTTTGAGTCTTGCTAACTTGAATTTTGGACAACTCCCCAATTTGAATGGCCATTGCTTGCAGCATATCTAATAGTGGAGCGGTTGCGGTTTGGATGGACTCGGCGATCAAGGATTTTACTGAGGTCTGTACAGCCGCATCTATCATGGACCTGATAGATGTTTGAACGGTGTTTGTGATTTCGGTTTGTACAGATCCCCGTATAGTGTTTGACAGATTAGCTTCAGCCGTTGCAATCCTCTCATCGGTTGCCGTTTTATAACTTCCGAGGCATGAATCAATGGTATCGATCACTGCCTGCTTCATTTGATCGATTTCCGGAACCTTAGCAGTTTGAGAAGATTCTTGTTCCAGGTTCTCCGCTGTTGTAGATGATTCCCCGATTACATAGAATGGCTTACTTTGATATAGGTCGGCATTATTGAGTTGGCTTCGACAACCTTTCCTCCATAGCATATCAAGATGGTCGACATTTTGTACGAGCTTTTCTCGCACCGCATGGAACCGTTCGGACATTCTCATTTCAATCGGAGTTAGCGTCGCTCCTTCAGTTTCTTTAAATGCATTTTCCACTGCTTGTAACCGAGCGTTTTCAAGAATTACTGCGGTTTTGTTAAAGGCAGGTTGGATAAGATTGGTGTGAGCTAACTGGAGGGCCCTTTCTTCCAGCCGGATGAGTCTGTCCCAATACCTGTTGCCACTCAGTCCTGGAGCCATGTTGGATATCTTTGTTTCGCACCGAAGCTTTACCCACATGAGGTATGGAGCTATTGCATCACTTGCACCCTTATTCATGTCCTTGAGAAGTTCCTCGAAAACTTCATCTTCTTGTTCTGCGGTAAAGGGAACCTCGTCCCCGGTTACGGCTTCTGGTTGAGGACCGGTCTGCAGCGTACCTTTTCCTGTTACTGTTGAATCTTCGACAAGAACCCCTTTTCCTTTGTTGACCTGAACAAGCCCTTCAGGTATTGGTGCTGAGTCAGATGGCCCATCTTGAGCCGATTGGTTTTCTGGAGCTGTCTTGCCCCCTGCGGAACCGGATGGTTCCTGTTCTTCAAGATTACCCTCCTGAGCGGGAGGTGTAATGTCTGCTGTTTTGGCCGTTTCTTCGACCGATTGTACTTTACTCTGATCGGGTATCTCAACCTGATCAATTGATTTGCGACGACTTGACACATCGTCCTCGGTTTCCCTTGCAATGTCTTGGATAACATCCTCAATTGCTTCAGAGGTGTTTAAGCCCACGTCGGCTATTACCTCTTCAATTCTTTTACTTGGAGACTTGGAGGTTTCAGAGTGTACGCTTACCTCTGCTTCCTCCTTTGAAGCTGATTCGGTTTTCTGGCTCCCCGAGGATTCGGTTTGCCTTGGTGAGTTAGATGGAACGGGGGTAGGGATAACGGTGTTGATGGGAATGGGTTGAAAGACGTCTGCGGTTCTTTCTGGTGGATTATCCGAGGAAAGAGTTTTCTCGGAGTCCGCCGGTTTGTTGGAACTCTTCCTTGCAGCCGCCTTCTTCCTCCCCTTCGGTTCTTGTGGGGCTTCGGTTTCAACCGCTTTTCTTTTCGGTTTCTTTTGCTTGGTTACTTCTTCAGCCGGAGCGGAAGAACTGGTCCCTTTGGACGACTTTGTTCTGGATGACTTAGGTTTGATCGCCTTCTCCGGTTTCTCAATCATTGACTCTGAGTCGAGAATATTGATGATTGGGAGCGGTTCACCTTCACCAAGTTCCACATTAAGGAACTTAAGGATTTTGACGATCTACATTGCGAAGGCCTGAACCCGGCCATCCTTCTTAATCACCATCTGGCAAAATTCTTCGAAGATAACGTATCCCCAGTCCACCTTATCACCGCGGACAATGGCCATCAGCATTTTGAGTTTAAATTTCGTCAGGTTATCGAAGTTACCTCCTTTCCCTGAAGGGATCGGGCGATGATGTTCAGCAACCACTTGAACTCCGGTTTAAGCTTGTTCTTCCCGCTATAGTGAATCACCAGATCCTGATCTGAGAAAGAAACCACCAACCGGACAGCGTTTGATTCTGCAGCGGTTAGGTCAGTCTTTAGGTCCAGACCGGTGTTGGGCTGACCGAGAGCTTCAGCAAATAGCTCTTCGGTGATTAGAATGTCCTTCCCGTTGACGTTGGCGGAGATCTTCCTCTTTGTGAGCGTCGCCGTCGCCAGAAACTCCGTCACCGCCGCCGGATAAATGATGAACGGACCAGATAAATACTCCTCCAACCCAGAATCTCTTAAAGATTGAAGAACAACCTTGTTTTTGTCATCGGCGTGTTCATCAATATCCGCGAAATCCACTTGCAACATCCATTGGAAAGGAGCTTTGCTTAGATCCATGATAGTTTTTGAAGAGAAGATATGAAGAACGATGATGATTGAAGTGTGGAGAGCCTTTGAAGATCTGGAGATTTTAGAGAGAGAAAGTACATGTGTCGAATGGGTTGATATCAACTTATATAGATGGCGGTTCCGAACGGTTGGAAGACGAACCGTCGTTTGATGTTTTTGGCGCCAACTTTCCCTCCAAAAGTTACTGCAGTAACTTTCGGTGGTAAATGCAGAAAAACCCATGGGCGGTAAATATTGGGAGGTAAAAACCGTGGGCGGTAAATTTTTCAAATTTTTGTTTTGCTCGAAGTTCCGGTTTTACTTGAAGATTTGTTAACCGGAAGTTTTTAGGTTAACTTTAAGTCTTTGTGTATAAGTTTAAGAAACCGGAAAGAAAGATATAAATGAAAAACCGGAGACTTTGAAGATTAAATATTTCATAAATATAAATAGTGAGCATTGAGCGGTTTTGGTCGTACAACAAAATGACCAAAGACCGGAGAGGAAAGACAAATATCTTAGTCTTCTTTGAACCATTCCCCTTCCACCATCCTTTCGTACCACTTTTCCACGGTGTTTTCGGGTGACCGTTCCTCAATCCTTGATATCCACCTGTGCATCATGAGCATGGTGATGGTGTTGGACGGTCCAACCGGAATACCGGTTCCAAGGTTGCGGCGCTTAGACATCAGGAACCGGGTGATTTGAGGAGCGAAACTTGTCCTTCCCCTTGTAGCGGTCATGAGCTGTTTCAGTCTGTTGAAGAGGTAGGTTGCCCAGTTGATCGACGAGTTTCGAATGATGGCTATCATGATGTCGAAAGCCTCCCGGTTGTAGTTCTGGTTAGGCATTCGGCCCATGATAGACCTTTGAACCAAGTCATGCAGGACTTGGTAGTGAGGAGCGAGGGTTTCTTTCTTTCCAAAGTCCTTGATCGGAGTGTTGGAAGAAGAAAACATGTGGAAGAAGTCTTCCTTAGCCGGTAGGAACGGCGTTGGGAAGTCCGAAAAACTTTCGGTTGGAAGGTGAAAGAAGTTGGCGAATTCCTCTTCGGTAAACCGAAGGAATTGACCGTCGATGATGGTGCGGATGCTGCCATCATCTAAAATATGACCGTTGTTGAAAAATTCACACACCTCCTCCACGAGGATAGTGTCTGAACCTTTAAGAAAACCTTGGAGCCCCGAATCTATGATATGCTGAAAAATACATTCATAGTATGCACTGTCTTTGACGTCTTCGAAATCGACGATAAGGGTATTTCTGAGTTCGGCCGACATTATGCGGAGGAGTGAGAGAGGCTGAGGAGATTTTTGTGATTTTTCAAGCTCTAGAGAGAAGAAAAGCAGGAAGCATGTTTTGAGAATGGAGGGTTGAGCCTCCTTTTATAGCTTGTAACGGTTGAGAGCATTTAATGAGGATATTTGAAAAATCTAGCCGTTTATGTCTAGTCATTAATGACTTTGTGATTTTTCAAGAGAATAATGACATGTCTTGTCTAATCAAGTCATGGATGCTTATTGAGAAAGAATATTTCTGTTTCCAAGAGTGATCTGATTTTATTTTGATACGGCACAATAAATGTTTGATCATTTATGATTTTTAATTTTAACTCAAGAGAGGAAGGAAATCTAATTCATTGATTGATGTACAAAACTGGTAGTACAACAAAATTACCGGTTTTGGAAAGGAAATAAAATAGGATAGAGGAAAGAGGACAGGCTAGATGTTAGATGACTCAGCCGCTTGATTTCTTCTAGCCTTCACTGCTTCCCACCAGTCGACCATCTCTTGTACTCTTTCCTTGGTGAGCACATGCCTTGGATGGAGGGTTACGAACGGTCCGGAGTGGATGTCCAGACTTGCACAAAAACCGCTCAACTGAGGGGCGTAGCCGGTTTTGTTGGAGAGGAGCATCTTCTTCAGGTTACTGAAGATGATCCAGGACCAGTTAACTGGTGTCCCAACCGTTACAACAATCATCATCTCGAAAAGCCTTTGGGTGTAGTAGTAGCTTTTCTCTCTGCCCAAAATGAACTTTCCCAGGATCTCACATAGAAGCTGGTACTTGTGAGATAGTTGGCTTTTAGCACCCCAGGGTTTAACCGGGATGTCAGATCCTGAGAACCGGCGACACATTTCTTCCATGGTCACCGGGGAGTATGTTAAGTCGGTTACCCCTTCAGTGGGAAAACCGCAGTATACAGCGAAATCCGTCTCGCTGAATAGAAATTTCTAACCGTAGACTTGTGCAACGATTATATCTCGATGCACTTCTTTTCCGGTCTGGAAGAATTCTTCGACTACTAGGTAGTCGAGAATGAATCTGTTTTCGAGGAAGCTTCTTAGCCCGTTTCTTTCTACGGCTAATAACATTTCTTTGACTTCGTGATCTTCATATTGGTAGATTGAATTAAAGTATGCCAATAGAATCTTCTTTGCTAGAGAGTTTGAGTTCATGTTCTTGAGAGAGAAGGTTAATCTCAAAAATGATACATGTGAATAGTAATCTTGTGAAGTGTTGTGAAGGTTTAAGAGAGGTTTATATAGCCAGGGGTTCGGCTAGATTAATGAGTTTTAAGCATGCTTGATGATGTCATCAGTCATTTAATAGACTTTAACTTGTTGAAGTGACTAATGTTTATTTCCAAGGTAAAATCTAATTATTACCAAGATAATAATGATGACAAATATCTATTGACAAGATGTGAGTCTCCCTCTCTTGATGAATGACACATGTCGTCATCTCGATTGTGGTAAACTGTTTTTATTAATTACAGGCTTCATTTTTCAAAATATGCATGAAAACTCAGTCAGTCATCCCAAGTTAACCGGAGAAGTTCATTCTATCAGACTAGAATGCATTTGTACTAAACGGTTTTCCATGACCGATTTTAGTAGGATATTCTGTTCCGATTGTGAAGAAAGGTTGATTTATGTCAACATTTTCTCAACTTTAGATTTATTATATCTACTTCAACCTGGTTATTTCAACCGTATAGTAAATATACATGTGATTTAAATTATGAAGTAATCGGGCATAACCGGAGATTTCCTCCCGGTTAGCATTTTTGATTTATCAATGGCCTATTTGAATATGGTTTGAGAAGCGAGAGCTTCTCCATGAACACATATCCCGGTTTTATACAAGCATAATCATGATATCAGTTGATTAAGATTAGTAAGTCCCAAGATATTTCGAAAGTGAGAAAACTTAGCTTCCTGTAGTGGTTTTGTGAATATATCCGCTACTTGTTGCTCGGTCGAGACATATTCCAGCCGGATGTGTTTCTCCTGAACATGCTCCCGGATGAAATGGTGTCTTATATCGATATGCTTTGTTCTTGAGTGCAACACCGGATTGTATATAATCGCTATAGCACTAGTGTTGTCACAGAAGATTGGAGATTCCTTAGCTTCTATCCCGAAGTCCCTTAGTTGCTGTTGGATCCAGAGAAGTTGTGCACAGCAGCTTCGAGTCGCTATGTACTCTGCCTCTACGGTTGATGTTGCAACAGATGTTTGTTTCTTGCTGCTCCAAGTGACTAACCGGTCACCTAGGAACTGACAGGTTCCACTTGTGCTCTTTCTATCGATCTTGCATCCTGCGTAATCGGCATCTGAGTAGCTTATAAGATTGAAACTTGAGTCTTTTGGGTACCAAAGTCCCACTTCTTGAGTTCCCTTCAGATATTTTAGAATTCTTTTGGCCGCCGTATAATGAGATTGCTTTGGATTTGCTTGGAACCTTCCGCACACTCCAACCGCAAACAAAATGTCAAGTCGACTGGCTGTGAGATATAGCAATGATCTGATCATTCCTCGATAGGCTGTGATGTCAACGGCTTGACCATCATCATCTTTGTCCAGTTTTACGGAAGGACTCATTGGCGTAGCCGCTTCGGCACATGTATCCATTCCAAATTTCTTCAGCAGTTCGGCTGTGTACTTCGGTTGGCTTATGAAGGTTCCGGCTTCGATCTGCTTAACCTGAAGTCCTAAAAAGAAACTCAATTCTCCCATCATACTCATTTGAAATCTATCAGTCATCATTTTCGAAAACTTGTCACATAATTTTGGATCGGTTGATCCGAATATGATATCATCAACGTAAATCTGAACAAGTAAGATTTGTTCCTTTCTTTCAAATTTGAAAAGTGTTTTGTCTACCGAACCTATTGTGAATTTGTGATCAAATAAAAATTGTGTCAAAGTATCATACCAAGCTCTCGGAGCTTGTTTCAAACCGTAAAGGGCTTTATTCAGCCGGTAAACATGATTTTCGTGTTCTGGATTTTTAAAACGTGGAGGTTGATTAACATACACCTCTTCATTTACTTTACCGTTTAGAAAAGCACTCTTAACATCCATTTGAAAAACTTTGAAGTTTTTAAAAGTTGCATATGCTAAAAATATTCTAATGGCCTCAAGTCTAGCTACAGGGGCAAATGATTCTTCAAAATCAACGCCTTCTTCCTGTTTATAGCCTTGAGCCACTAACCGGGCTTTGTTCCTCGTAACTAAACCGTCTTCATTGAGTTTATTTCTGAATACCCATCGTGTTCCTATAACCGGTTTGTTTTTCGGTGTAGGGACTAGGTACTAGACTTTATTTCTCTCAAACTCGTTTAATTCCTCTTGCATTGCTAAGATCCAATCTGGATCTGACAATGCTTCATCCACCTTTTTCGGCTCAATTTGTGATATGAAAGCTGAGTTTTCATAGTGATCCAAATTTTGTTGCCTAGTTCGGACGGGTGAGGATATGTTACCTATTACTAGTTCAAGAGGATGATTTTTGTTCCTTCTGAGGTTAATCCGAGATGTGTCTACCAAGCTTTCGGTTGGCTGATCAAGGTTACACTGATCGGTAGGTTGAACAGAGTCAGACCGACCGATTTCTTCAGTAGAAACTGAAGCGTTAACTTTCTGCGGTAAAGCAGCTTGATCAGGCTGAGGTTCAGCATCAACCGCTTGGTCCTTGACAAATCGTCTAAAAACCGGAACCTCGTCTTCATCATCAGAATAGATATTAAAATTTCCATTCTATTGTGAAGATCGAAGGGTAATGCAGTGTTTCATTCAACCGATTCATCGAAAACAACGTGTGCGGTTTATTCAACTGTTAAAGTCCTAGTATTGTATATTCTGTAGGCTTTACTCACAGCTGAATATCCCAACATTATTCCCTCATCGGATTTAGCATCAAAAGCGGTCAAGTAATTCTTACTGTTATTGTGAACAAAACATTTGCTACCAAAAATTCGAAAATACCGTATACTTGGAATTTGATCAAAGTAAATTTCAAAAGGAGTTTTAGAAAACCGTTTAGTTACTAAAGATCGATTTTGTGTATAGCAAGCGGTGTTGATAGCTTCAGCCCAAAACTTTTGAGCAATACCCGAATCGGCTATCATTGACCTTGCGGCTTCCTTGAGAGTTCGGTTTTTCTCTCAGCCAGGCCATTTTGTTGAGGAGTTCTGGCACTAGACAACTCGTGTCTAATACCGGAATCATCAAGAAAAGTGGTTAAATTGCTGTTTATAAACTCAGTTCCTCTATCACTTCTGATTTTGTTCACTCGAAATGATTTTTCATTTTGTATTCTTAAAATCAATTTAATCAGGTTTGGAGTTGCTTGACTTTTAGAAGCTAGAAAAGTAGCTCAAGTAAATTTAGAATAATCATCAATAACTACCATAGTATAATGCATGCCTCCTAAACTAGTTACTTTGACCGGACCAAACAGATCCATATGCAATAGTTCTAAGCATCGTTCAGATTGATAATTTCCTTTACTTTTGAAAGATGATTTTACTTGTTTGCCCATTTGACATGCAGCACATACTTTATCTTTTGAGAATTTAACGTTTGGAAAACTGTGAACTAGTTCCTTGGAATAAATGAAGTTAATCATTTTGAAATTCAAATAGTTTAACCGTTTATGCCAAAGCCAGTTTGGATCATTTCCGGCTATCATGCACACAGGTTTTTCAAAATCAGTTTTCCAATCAACTTTGTAAATGTTTCCCATCCGGTTACCGGTTAATAGAATGTCATTATCTTGGTTTTTAACTAAACATGAGTTTTCATGAAATTCAACTTTGTAACCCACATCACACATTTGACTTATGCTTAACAGGTTAAAACGCAGTTCTTCTACTAAGAGTACATTACTTATAAATAGATTACCATGGACAATCTTACCCTTGCCCACAGTTTTACCTTTCGAGTTGTCCCCGAATGTGATGATTGCTCCGGTTTCGTACTTGATATCTGTTAGTAGCTCTTTGTTTCCGGTCATATGCCTTGAGCATCCGCTGTCCAGGTACCATTCTGAATTCTTTAGCCGGTTGCTCCTCCTAACCTGCAAAAAAACAATTATTTACACCTTTTTGGTACCCACATTCAGTTGGGTCCATCGTTGATTAGTCCCTTTGGGATCCAAACTTGAATAAGTCGGATCACTTTCCCGGTATCTGTTTTTATAATATTTGGCTTAACTTCTTGGCTGTTGCTCAAGAATGCCTTATGTTGTGATGTGTTTCTTTGATGTCGAGTTTTATTGGGTTTATTCGGTTTCCGGTTGACTCTCCTTCTCTCAGGATGAAGCCATTTTTCTGATTCGGTGGGGCTTACATATTTAAGCGTTTCTTCCGGTTTTAAGTCATTTTCGGTTTGTGAACTTGTTAGGAGTTTTAATTATGGCCGAGCCTTTCAAGTTCTTTAATTCAAGAAACGGGTTCTTGATGTTCGGGACCGATGATGGAATTCAACACTCTAGCGCAGCGGACATAGAATTAGAGGAGAATTCGAGGTTAGGGAGAGAAGAGCCGAGGGGAGGGGAGAAATACCACTAGTTTACACCTAGCGGTCCAAGAAGGGGAGGAGGGCCGAGAGATAACTTAAACACCAAGTTCCAAAATATCAATTCATAGCCCCAAAAAGTGGGGTGGGCATCACCATTTAAAGAGGTTGGTTTGCCCAAGAGTATTCGGTTACAACAAACTTTCAAAATAACAGAATTCAGTTTCAAAGAAAGATAAAAGAGAAAGTAAACAAAACAGAATTATTCCATAAAAAACATAAATGGGCCCGTATAGACACTTGGGCCGAGAGACGGATGAATAAAATAATTTAGGACCGAGGTTTTTGATGAGCAGCCCGTAACATAATCCCCCCCTTCGAGGTTCGTCGCCCTCGACGAAAAGAACGCGGACTGGTCAGCCTCTAATATGCATCTTCAACTTCAAAACTATTGCTTCGGTCGGGCTTCGGCACATTCAGCAAAGGTCGCAGCATAAGACCGTATTTTCACAAAAAACTTTCGGCAGAATCGCTTAAGTAGTGGAACTGGCCGGGTCCTTGCGGTCCTTTGCGCTGCGGGTCGCTTGCCACTCCGCCCCTTTCTGGAATTTCTGTGCACACAAGGTCGAGTTTTTCAGTGTTTAGAGCTGGCCTTGGTTGCTGCAATGTCCCCAGCGCCTGGTGCAAAAATAATTTCTTCCAACTTCGATTAAACTCCATACTTGGCTCAAAAATCCAGGCCAAGTCTTTCTCCCGAACCAGCATAACAACAGCATCGAACGAGCCATAGCTTCTAATTAGATCATTAGGAATATCTTCCAAAGTCATTGCAGCTAGTGAAACAGTTTGGCCTTCGGGCTTACTCTTTACTTGCGTTTTGGCAGTAACAATATATTCATCTAGGGTCTTTTCCAACTGGTTTCCATGCATCAAACTGGCCTGCGACCGAGGAATCCCTTTAAGGACCGTGGTTCTGTCTTGCTTATCATAGGATAGGGTCAGCTTTTCAAAGTCCCAAGAAGACGGACCTAGAGTAATCAGCCATTCAATTCCCAACACAATATCATAACCGTCCATGGAAATTACCTTCATTTCTGTTTGGTATTCATTGCCTTCCATCGACCACTTCAAGTCCTTGCAAACACTAGAACATAAAACATTAGATCCATCAACCACTCTAACCGATTGTACCTGGGTCGCTATGCTTTTGTGGTCTATTTTCTCCAAAATCCTGCTATTGATAAAATTGTGGGTGCTGCCTGTATCGATCAAGATCACCACCGGCAGGTTCCCAACTTTGCCAAGAATCTGGAGCGTTTGGAAGTCTTTAGACCCGGTTAGGGCATGTAAGGATATGGCTGGTTCATCCCTTGAGCCGAGCAATGAAGGTAAATCATCCAAAACAGGTTCTTGGTCAGGTTCTTGATCTTCTTGATTGGCCGAAACCATGAATAACTTGGATTTACACCTATGGTTTGGTTGCCATTTTTCATTGCAAGAATAGCATAGACCCTTCTTTCGCTTTTCATCCATTGAGACTGAGTCTAATTGCTTAACATGGCCTTGGTTTGCATTTGAAGAGGATCCATATGATGAATTCTTGAATTCAGTATTGGTGCTCGGCCCGGCTGTGTTGATATTGGATGGCGTGGGCAGCAATGATGCTTCAGCGTTGTACAAGTTACCACTGCTCATTAAGGACCGATATGTTGCTTCTTGGACTTTAGCCATGGCCATTGCTTCGTTTAAAGAATCTGGAAATCGCAACCTGATGCAGTTCGCAATCTCTTCCCTTAGACCGGACAAATAACAATCAATGACGTAGTCCCTTGGCATATGTAATAACTTTTGAGAGATCGACATGTACCGGAGGTTATATTCTTGAACTGACCCAACCTGTTTTAAATTCATTAGCTGTCTCATTGGTGTATCATGTATAAATGGCCCGAATTGAGTCATAAGGTCTCTCTTGAACACGGCCCAAGATAGGGCCTCCATATGATTTCGGTTTTGAAGATATGACCCGTACCACATTCTTGCTTCTCCAGAAAAATGAATGGGGGCGATTTCTAATTTAGTGGCATCCTTAGTTTTGTCCACTCTGAAAAATTGCTCAGCAGAAATTAGCCAGCCCTCGACATCCGACCCATCAAACCGAGGAAAATCGACCTTGGTTAGCCGAGTAGGAGGAGCATAGTGTTGATCGCAGTTCTGGCCAGGGTGCGGGGGCCTAAATGGTGAAGGACCGTGGCAAAAATTATCATCATAGGGTCTGTGGCGGGGTTCTTGCACGTTTCCAGATGCCCCGCTTTCAAGGGCCGCCATTCTTTCTTCAGCAACATCAAATCTACGGTCTATGGCAGCTTGCATTGCTGCTGTTTGTTGGGATAAGTTTTCAATCAGGGCCTTGAGCGCTTCCATTTCCGATTGCTGGCGAGTTTCTACCATGTTGAGAATCGGCCAGCTCTGATACCAAGATGTTAGGAGTTTTAATTATGGCCGAGCCTTTCAAGTTCTTTAATTCAAGAAACGGGTTCTTGATGTTCGGGACCGATGATGGAATTCAACACTCTAGCGCAGCGGACATAGAATTAGAGGAGAATTCGAGGTTAAGAAGAGAAAAGCCGAGGGGAGGGGAGAAATACCACTAGTTTACACCTAGCGGTCCAAGAAGGGGAGGAGGGCTGAGAGATAACTTAAACACCAAGTTCCAAAATATCAATTCATAACCCCAAAAAGTGGGGTGGGCATCACCATTTAAAGAGGTTGGTTTGCCCAAGAGTATTCGGTTACAACAAACTTTCAAAATAACAGAATTCAGTTTCAAAGAAAGATAAAAGAGAAAGTAAACAAAACAGAATTATTCCATAAAAAACATAAATGGGCCCGTATAGACACTTGGGCCGAGAGACGGATGAATAAAATAATTTAGGACCGAGGTTTTGATGAGCAACCCGTAACAGAACTCTTGACAAATTTTATAAACGGAAGATTGTTCTTCGTGAGTTTTATCCCGTTAGGCTGTTTTGATTCGTTTTGTTTATTTGGTTCATAACCGATACCATACCTACACTTAGGGTGTCTTTTATAGTTACACATTTGTTTTACCGCTTGACGTGATCTTTCCCACGCAGCCGTGACGTACATTGCTCGTTCATCTGCTTCGGTTACCGGTTGAACTGTCTTCTCATTATCGGAGAATAGTTCATCCGGTTCATACATTTCGATTTCACATGTTTTATCATATACATTATTTAATTGTTCGGGTTTAGATTCTATTGGAGTTGGTATGTATGCAGATATGTTTCTGAACTCAGCAACCATTTGGTTGAGTGTAGAAACCAGATCTTCTTTGGTAAACTCGTTAGAAGAGAAATCAAATACCTCTTCGTCGTTTTCCATGAAGCAGGTTACTTTCTCTTCACCGTCTTCATTATCGGAGTATGCCCACTCGCTTCCGCCGTCGGATGCAATGAGCGCTTTCTGAATCTCCTTTCCTTCGTCAGCATGTTGATCATCGTTTCTACGGTAGTCGTTTCGTTGGTTGTTGTTTCCCCGGTAGTCATTCCCTTGATAGTTGTTTCCCTGGTACCGGTTGCTTTGATAGTTGTTCCCCTGATAGTTGTTTCCCTAATAGTTCCCTTCCGGTTTTCTATCGTCTCTCATTGGTTTTCTACACTCTGACCTGAAATGTCCAAAGCCGTCACAGTTATAACATCTTTTATTTGATTTGTCTACATAATTATAATTAAAATCATTGTTAGATGGTGGCTGGCTCTTCTTCATGAATTTCCCGAATTTCTGAGCTAACATCGCCATCACATCTTCAGTAATTTGATCGGTGTTTTTGACTGGAGCCGGAACGGTTGATACTTGGACCGCCGGTTCCACCGATGTAACCAAAGCTCTGGTTGTGGTTGATGTGGATGCTTCGTCTTCGATCCGAGACTTGATCTCGAACTCGTAGGCTTTTAGATCCTCGAACACATCATGCAACTTCATCTGCCCAAGGGTGCTCGATTCCCTCATCACCATGGTCTTGATATCCCACGTGCTTGGCAGAGATCTTAGGGCTTTGATGATTACTTCTCGGTTGTCATACTTCTTTCCGAGTGTTTGAAGCTCGTTGACTACACTGGTGAACCGATTGCTGAATTCCTTCATGTTTTCCCCCGGTTTCATCCTTATGTTTTCATATTTCTATGTAGCCACCAAGATTTTGTTATCCTTAGTTATTTCGTTTCCCTCATGGATCTGAATGATCGTTTCCCAGGCTTCCTTTGCATTTTCACACTCTGATATTTTGTTCAAAGTGTTATCATCTATAGCCTTGTAGATGTGCCTCATGCAATGGTTGTCCAGGTTACTCCGTCTTCGATCTTCATTCGTCCATAGGTCTGCCTCCTTGTTGATCTTGATCGGTCCCTCTTTCAGGACTCGGCTCATCTCATCATCTAATGTAATCAGATGTAGATACATCTGTTTCTTCCAACTGCTAAACGCTTCGCTGTTTAGCATTGGCGGCTTGTCGCTGTGGGTCATGCTTCCCATCTTCTTTGGTTTCTTGAGTGCTAAGAACCTCGCTCTGATACCACTTGTTAGGATCGGGGATGCCCTTGGAGGACCGGGGTGTTTCCGGTTTTAGGAAGGGTGGCCGCTTACAACACACACAACACTTTGGTGATGGTCCGGTTAAAGACTAAAACCGTTCTCAGCACTGCACAAACTGTCACAGACTCTTGAACCGGGTTCAAGGGCGGAAGTGTCTGTTTCAGGTTGAAGCAACGTATGCGACTTTTAGATGATGTTTTAGAAGGAGTCGGTTTTATGGATATGAGTGGACCGGTTTACGGAGTACTATTAGTTTGAGGTTAGGTAAAGTAAGTAATGAAAGCAACGAAAGAACACGAGACAAGGATTTTTATGGATGTTCGGAGCAAACTCTCCTACGTCACCCCTTCTTCTCAGGTTATGAGAAGGATCTCCACTAACTTTTGTAGTTACA
>NW_025918960.1:0-29009 GCF_907164915.1 Impatiens glandulifera
GAATATTTTTTTATTAGACTTAATTAGGACATCGATCTCTTTCTTCTTTTCTGTTTGGTTATTTATGCTTCTTTCCATTCATTTTCCACGTCCAATTTCTAAATTTAGCGTCTCTTCACAACTTTATAAACAACTTTATAAAGCTGTCATCAATTTTATTTTGTCGTTTACAAAGTTAAAAAAAACTCACTCCTTAGAATTTACGTGCCATGTTACATAATCTTTTCCCGTTTATCGTACAAATTCTTAAAATCCTAAAAAATGGTTTTAATCACAACTATAATATTATTTTTTATTAATTGAACTTATATATTTTTGAATACTCAAGTACCGTAAAGGTGATATATAACATTAATGGGTTATTTTTATAATTAATTAATTAATGAATATGAATAATTAAAAATGATTAATAATGAGCTAATTAAATAGACCTTAATTATGACAAATCATGCAATATATATATAATATAAGAACATACTAAAATTTAACCCATAATTTATTTTATGAGGTGATTAATGACACCTTTCTATCTACTTTGAAATGGAAAAAAGGAAAATAATATGAACTCTTTAATGGTGCCCACAGCAGTTTTTTCCAGTTAAAGCCTTTTTTTAATATATATGATTTCAATTTTTCACTCCACCGTCGTCTCTCTATATTATATTATAGATTAGTGTATGCATGTAAGGTCCCACCATTTAAATGCTCTATACCAAACTATAAAAGAGTCTCTTATAGTGTGACAAATTAAATTCCCCAAGTCTTTATTCAGATATAATACTCTATACCAAATCCTCTCTCTCTCTCCTCTCTCTAGGATATATAAGGACATGGATATCAAAGGACTCAAGCTTGGCATTGGCCATGGGGTCATAAATCGGCAACGGAATTTGCAGCTTCATGCTCCACGTGGCATGTCCGTGATGCCACGTGGAGGAATGTTAATGAAGAAAATAACTTGTTCCTCAATCAAGACAGGCGTTAATATGGGCCAACGGGCTGACGTGGTTGCCACCGGGAGGCTCAGCGACATGTGGCAAGACTACCAAGGGAGCAACCATTGGGACGGATTGCTAGACCCTATGGACGACAATCTACGTGGCGAGATATTGAGATACGGGGATTTTGTGGATGCGGCCTACATGTCGTTCGACTTTGACACGTCATCACCAGGGTACGCCACGTGTCGGTTCCCGAAAAACACGATGTTGTCGGACTGCGGGCTTTGGGGAAGGGGTTATACGACGACGAGGTATTTACGGGCCACGAGTGGTGTCCGGTTGCCGAGGTGGGTCGATGACAGGGCGCCGAGTTGGATATCGGCCCGGTCTAGCTGGATGGGTTACGTGGCGGTGTGTAATGACAAAGAAGAGATATCGAGGCTGGGTAGGCGTGACGTGGTTATTGCATATAGGGGAACAGCCACTTGTCTCGAATGGGTGGAGAATGTACGTGCCACGTTGACTTGCTTAGATGGCGAATCGGGTCAGGACCCAACGGAAAATAACCCGATGGTGGAAAGTGGTTTTTTGAGTTTATACACTTCGAGAACCTCACCAAGTGATCAAAGTCTACGTGATAGTGTGAAGGAAGAGATGGCTAGGATCATGCAAACCTATGGCGATGAGCCGCTCAGCGTTACGGTCGTTGGCCATAGCCTCGGAGCGGCTCTCGCGACTCTAACCGCGTACGATATAACCGCAACCGCAAACGCCTGCCATCGTCCTCCTCCCTTGGTAACCGTTTTTTCATTCGGAGGGCCACGTGTAGGGAATAGAAGCTTCCGATCCGAGTTGAGTAAAAGAGGGGCTAAGGTCCTACGGATTGTGAACTCGGATGATTTCATCACAAAAGTGCCCGGTTTTGGTTTTGTGATTGACAACAATGACGTGTCCGAGATTAATGATCTATCGGATTCGGGTTTGCCAGGGTGGCTACAAAAACGGGTGGATACTAGATGGGTCTATGCTGACGTGGGAAAAGAATTGAGGTTAAGTAGTAAGGAGAGTCCGTACCTTAGTAACCCTGACGTTGCCACGTGTCATGATCTTAAGACGTATCTACACTTGGTTGATGGATTTGTCAGCTCCACGTGTCCTTTTAGAGCAACGGCCAAGAGGCTGCTAACTAAAAGCTAACTTCTTTTTATATATTGGTTTGTACATATATAACTCAATGAGAGTCTTACTCAATTTGGTAACTAATATTATTGATTGGACAATTCAAATTTTGTTATTTTCATTAATTCATTGTGTCTATCTTCATAGGTTAATTTTAAGAGTACGATCAATCGATGTTAGTATTTTTAAAATTGTGATTATTCAATGAAATAGGGCGTTAATAAATAGACAAGTAGAGTGGTCTTAATTACTTTTGTAAACATGATTTTGTTTAGAAGATTTTTGTTTAATTTAACCTTGTAGTAATTGCATTAAATTAATATCATACTTATTTTTCATAAATTTAATTTATTTAGACAATTTAAATAAAAAAAATATTGCTTTTACCCTTTAGCCTAAAGAGGACGGTGACAACTTCTATTTGGGAACTTTCAAATTATATCCTCATGATCAATTATTAATCTGATCTAAATAGATTTCATTATAAAAGTAAAAATAATTTAAAAAGAATAAAAGATTTAGGAATTACTAGCTACTAGCTAGCTAATAATTGGGACCACACACACAATGTTTGAACGAACCATTTCCTGTCCTACCCACCTTTCAAACAATTTTTTCTAAACTACACACCTTTTCATTCATATTCCCAAACTATCCACTTTTCTCTCTCTAAATCATTAATCAACCTTTTAATTACACATCTTTTACATTAAATTCACTAATTACTTTATTTTATAAATACAAATATATATATATATATTTTTTAATATATATAATTAAAATTAAACATTATAAATATAATTCAAATAAATATTATAAATTAAAATAAAATATTATATTATTTATTAAAATAAAATAAAATATATATTATATAAATATTAAAATAATACATATATTACATAAATATTAATATGACACGTATATTTTAAAGTTTGTTGTAATTTATTTTATTTTAAGTTTTTTAAAATTAATATTTTTATAAATATTTTAAGATTTATTTTATTTTATTTTATTTTATTTAAGGTTTATGTTATTTATTTAATTTTAGTTTATAATATTTATTTTGATATTTAATTTAGTATGTTTAGTTTTAATTATATATATTATATTTATAAAATTAAGTAGAAATAAAATATATGTGTTGTTTTAATATTTAATGTAGTAAATGTGTTATTTTAATATTTATATAATATAATATATTTTATTTTAATATATAATATTAAAGGGTTAGGTGATGATTTTTGTTTTAGTTTATAATATTTATTTGTATTATTTAATTTATAATGCTTTTTTTAATTATATTTATTATAATTATAAAATTAAGTAAAAATAAAATTTATGTGTTATTTTAATATTTATGTAATATATTTTATTTAATATATATTATTAATTTTAATTATATATATTTGTATTTATAAAATAAAGTAATTAGTGAATTTAATGTGAAAGATGTGTAATTAAAAGGTTAATTAATGATTTAAAGAGAGAAATGTGGGTAGTTTGTGAATTTGAATGAAAATGTGGGTAGTTTGGGAAAAATTGTTTGAAAGGTGGGTAGAACAGGAAATGGTTACCGGTATTTAAATTAAAATTTTCAAAAAATAATTAACACAAATTAAAACACTATACATGAGATTGATAGATGTTGGTCATATCATATTAAATGAATGAATTAGTCACAACCCAAATGATGAAATTAATTTATAGCTAGGTCTAGCAGTACGTACTACTACTACAAAGTACGTAACCTAGTTAGTGACTGATCATTATGATTCTTTGATAGTACTTTCTATCCCATTCCCATTCCAATTTCCATTCCCACTTTATTATTATTATTATTATTATTATTATTATTATGATAACTTGGCCCTGTTTGGTGAACAACCTATACCAACATCTAATTAAGAAGAAAATAAATATTTGACCAAAATAATATTAATACCACACATCTTTCATTCCTCCACAGTATTAGCTAGGGTAAGTTCAATATTATTGAATATAAATTATCAAACTTAATTTAAAGTTATGAAGAATGGGTGGTACTAGGGTTTGATAGGGTAGGGTATAGGGTTTAGTTAGGTTGTAACTAGCATTACTTTGATCTCTTTATTGATTTGGTCATTCATTCAAAACAAAAAAAAAAAAATCAAGATTTCTAAGTCGTTGGATGAATAAGAAACTTTATAATAAAATATTGGGGGTAGATAGGCTTAATTAGTTTGGTTAATTGTGGTTTAAACGTTATATTTTGTTTGATCAACTTAATTAAATGTTTCATTTTTTTAAAAGTGGATTTTTATTAGGGATGTCAATTATAACTCACATGTGATTTTGACCCGAACTGTCCCGCTAAGGAAGGTTTTCCCCCCGAAATCGAACGGTAAATAGTATTTGTGTCCCCGCCCCGAACACTAATAAACATATATAATTTACTAATATATTTATTTATTTTCATATTTAATAGGAGTTTTAAGTTTATTTTTTTTATAATAATATATATTTTTAATGTATTATAATATATATAATATTGAAAGATTCATTTATATAATTTTTAATTTTTTTTTTCATAATATGGTATAACGGCGCTCCACGAGAATTCCTTAAAACTGAACGGGGAGAGAATGATAGTAAAAAAATTTCGAAATAGAATGGGACGGGATGAGAAACGTATTCCCTTCCCCAATCCGCCCTATTGTCACTAATTTCTAGTGTTAATAGTACTGTTTTCCACTTGAAGTCTTATGAATCAAACTATCCCTAATTTGTGCACAAATAAAAGTTTTGAATACTAACTCACTACTTAAAAGGGTTGATCCAATCGAGGTCATGTTGCCATTTTTAGTGAACCACCATTCTTAGAGTAAGCAAGTGCCTATACTTGTATAAACTACAAATCACGTTATTAGGGAATGACTAATTTTCCTAACGAGGAATGTGCTTAAAAAGTTTTTTAGTTACACTTATAAGAACGAGTGACGAGAATTGGAAATTTGCTTAATAATTGAGAATGTTTTAAAATTCTAAAAGGAGTGTCGACTGTCTAGAAGAAAAAAGATTAAATCTAAACTTAAATAATCACAATAGTTTTGTTGATGTAATGTCCATAAGAAAAGAAAAGACATGTTTGAGTACAAGATTAACATCTATTTCATTGTATTTAGTTTAAATATTTTTATTTTTTTGAAAAAAATTAATTCAATATGATTTAAGTGATAGTTGTTTAAATATATAACGACAAAAATAATAAAAAAAACATAAGTGTTCATGTTGTTACCAAATATAACGAGATTAACTATTTTGAAGAATTTTTAATTTGTATTTTCACACTATTTTTTGTGTTATTTCATTTGAAATTCTTTTTATAAATTGGTTTGTAATGTCTGACAATATTGATTCACCATACCTGATATGTAATAAGTTTATTCTAACCACTTTCATATTATTTTTTTTAATTTTCTGGTGTGATGATAATGTGATTGGTGAAAGTTGATGAATAATAAAAAACATGTAGCTTGATTTATTTTAACAAACAAACTGAATATTAACCTATAAACAAATTATTTTAAATTTATAAATAAAAAATAGTTTAAAATAAATTGATGTTAAATTGAGTGGGAATTTAACTACTACCCAAGTTAAGGATGTGGTAATTTTGGTCTTGCCCTTTTCTAAGCTCTAAATTATAAACTATTCTAGTGTGTGATTGCAACTAACTTTTACAAATTAAATAATATAATATATTATTTTTTAAGGAATTCAACTATTTCATTATTTATTACAATTGCAATGAATGCATTCATTGTATGTGAGAATCACATAATATATATTTTTTATATTTCAAACAATCAAATTACTCAATTTACTCATCAATAAACTAAAATACTGTTATAAAATTAAAATTTTAAATAAAAAAATTATAATAATTTAACCAATTTAAATCTCAAATAACATATATATATTTATATTTAATAAAAATCCACAAATAACTAACTTAAACTGCATTCTAAAATAGTAGTGAGAACAACCATCAATATTAGTGCAAGTTGGATTCAATTTAATTTTCCATAAATAAGATCTGATTTAGTAACTTGTTCAGTTGGGTTTATTACAAAAATCCAAATATATAATATTATCATAAAAAACCTATTGAACAAGCTTATATAGTAAATAATATAAGCTGAATTAAACCAATTAATACATTAAAAGAACAAATTGAATGACACATGGACATAAATTAATGTTACATTTAAGTTATACATATTGAAACCATGCACATTGAGGCGTGAAATCAACTATTTATGGTGATATATATTGTTGAAATGAAAAAAGCATTTTAAAAAGTGAGAAAAAAATGAAAGGCTGGTAGCAGCCAAATGGTCGGTGTCTACTCAACTGACAAGTAAACCCTAACTTTATAAATTATATATTATATATATATATATATATATATATATATATATATATATATATATATATTGAAGTAATTAATTAGCACGCCATTTGCTCATTCTCTTTGACCGTTGATCAGTGCTCCCTAATCTACTTCCGTCCTCATAAACTATATATATTAATTTATTAAGTATATAACCCGCATTTAATTAAACGCAAAATTTGCTGTCTGTCGTACTTAGAAAATCAGGAAAGTTAAGAATATATCTAAGTCTTATTTTCGCTAGATTAGAAGAAGGAATGAACTTTAATTATTATTTTTTAGATAGACTTGAAAAAGATAAAGAAAAAATTATTGATAATACAACTAAATTGAACGTGGGTTTTGATATTTTTTGAATTAAATGAAAATTATGGGTCATTTCATATTCTTACAATAAATAAATAAAAAATAATCAGGATGATCTTATGCCCATCTCTAACGTAAATCCACAATGCTCCAATCTAATTAACCAAGTCAGAATTGAGATGTCCATTTGGGATGAGCTCTTTTTTTAAAGATATTACTAAAGTATTATTAGAATTTAATAATTTAAAATTATGAAAATAAATTAAAGAAAATTTTTTAATACATAAATTGAAAGAAAATATATGATATGATTTTTTATTTAAATCTAAAAGATCAAACAAGCTTAAGTCATATATATATTATTGATCACCCATTATGAATATAAAATATATATAGTCAATAATTATAATAAGTTAAACATTATTGTAACTTTGAATATAGGCTTGCACCCATTTGTTTGATTAAATAAAATCTTTGTCATTTGAACTACTCTAAGAGTATTAATTAAAATATAAATATCTTTGTTTTTCTAATAATACATTTTAAAATTGGTAATTTGTCACTCTCTGTTTAAAAAATATTTAATATTTTCTTCCAACAAGACTATTTTAATAACTCATATTACTTTCTAATGCTGCTTTAAAAGCTGATTTTGCTCTCAATTTGTGACACAATCATTTTAATTAATCTAACAAATGAACTTTTAAAGTAGTTTAATATGGATATAATAGATTAAGGAGGAGCTAGCTATACATAAAGATGATTAAGAAAACCAAAGAACTTATGAGCCTAACCGATCTAATTTAAAGAAACTAATAATTATTGTACATCAAACAAGTCTTTATAAAGTTTGGGGGAAAACAACTAGTTAAAGTTGATAGAAAGATCTAAACCTTAATTACTTGAGAAAAAAGGAAAAGTTGAGTCAAGTGATTATTACTTAAGGGGGCCTATTTTCCCCTTTTTACCATGCTTTTTCTCAAAGAGCAGAGTTCAAGAAGAGAGTGTGGGGACTCTAATTTTAGTAAATTCAATGTATAGAGAGCTCTAACTGTCAACTTATTTGAGATTTAAAGAACTACTTCTTTTCTAGCCATTATACATTGTATTGATTTAACATCATTTTTTAAAATTATTGTCAAAGAATTTTCCAAGGAATTTGGATCATTGGAGCTCCACACGCCTTAATTTACAATTGATTGTACCTAACTTAAATTTGACATAACATTTAGTTATACCAATAAGATGACATCGTCACATACTCACATTTCATGTTAATGTTGAGTTTTGACCTCCATGTCATGTTAAACTCTTGGTGTGAACTTTATTTAGGCCCAATATATATAATGTGAAGTGACATTATTTTTTATTTAGGTTTTCAATGGATTTACAGAACAACAAGAGAGTAGAGCAAAAATAGATTCAAGGGTTTGAGATAGCACCTGCAGAAGATTTTCGTTTGTCGGAGTTTACATTGTTTGATCGACTTCAAACATTGACGTCTTATTGGTTATTTATGGTGTTACGTTCTGAACGGTGAAGATCTGTTTTCCGAGACTTCTAAGTTAGTCCGACGAAAAACTAGAATTGCAGAATTGGTATGGTTGGTTGATCTTACTCTTTTTTATCTTTGTTGTTATTTGCTAATATTGTTGTGTGATCTTGATGCAATTGATTAAACTCTAATTTGGTTATATCGAGAGTAATCCTTATTTGTAGTCTTGTTGATGATAGTGGATTGTAAATGACCTAAGCAAGTCCTGTTGTTTTTACTTTTGATTTGTAGATGTTTTTCACAAAACTTGTCTTAAATTGTGGTTTCAATTTTATCCTGTTTTTGCTCAATTCTTATACTCAAATTTCAATTAGTTAGAAAGTGTTCTGTTTTAAAAAAAATACATTTTTGCATCAAAATGGTATCAGAGTTTGGTTTTATTTGAGTATAAGAATGAAGACTAACACATCTTAGAATTGTGAGATTGAATTATTCTAATTGTAATATCTAGAATGCTAAATTAGAAGATTTTCGGTATGTGAAAAAATTTCATTTACCAGTGTTCTCTTCAGTGAAGTTTATAAAAAATATGTAGATGATTGGAAATTTTTGCATAGACAAATATGTAGTTATATTCGTCAATGAGTTGATGACAAAGTTCTGAACTATGTGATCTTTATTACTGATTCTTGTACCTTTTGGGCTAAACTTGAAAATTTTTATGAGGGAAAGATAAGTAATAATAAGTGGTTTTTGATAAAACAATTGATGTTCTTAATGTATCAAGTTGACTTTCCGATAACTGACCACTTGAATACTTTTGTGAAAATTATTAATCAATTGGAGGCAATAAAACTCATATTTGATGACGATACATATAGGACTTATGTTTACTTGGTATTTTGCCTAACTAATGCGAGAATTTTAAATCAATTCTGTCAAATTGTGATAATCACCCATATATTGAGATACATATAATTTTGTTGCATAAAGAAAAAATTATAATATATATACAAATTAAATTAATGATGGTATGATGATTAGATGACCATCATATATGCACCCAAATGAAATGTCATTTTCAGCTTGGATTCTCCTCTTTATTATTGGATTGGATATATAATTAAGATATGGGGATATTAGGTCTTCACTGCTCTAAAGGTATTTTTGACCTTTTAAAAGTTTCCCAATCATCTTGGTATACATATATACAAATTAACATAAGTTTGAATAAATACCTCTTTCCTGGAGGGAGGCAGGCATGCTTTGAATGTGTTTTCTTCTTCCTTCTTTCATTCATTCATTCATTCATTCATTCATTCATCATGTGCTTTTTTTCACCAAGTGGGCATTTAATTAATTAGTCTTTGTTTGGATTTGGGTTTGTGAATTAAGTTGGAGCTATTACAAAAATATAACATTTTAAATGATATTAATTTGTAATTAAAATATCTTGTATTTGATGCAATTGATTGATGAAAAAAAAGTAAATTATTTGAGGATTATATATAATTCAAATAAGGCAATCCAAACAAAATATTATATTTATATATGTAGTGGAGCTGTCACTTTGACTGTTCTTAACATATATGAATGAAAGAGCCTTTATATATATATATATATATATATATATATATATATATATATATATATGAATAAATGACATGGCATGGATCGATCAACCTCATTCAATAACTTGGCTTTCTGCCACGTAAAACCAGACGAAACGTGGTATTATAGAAATATATTGAATGGGGATATTAATTTTATAATAAAATTATTCAATATAAAATTATATTTTCGATTATAATTTGATTAAATTTAAATTTAATTTTTCATTATTATTTGATTATTAGAAGAGACATGGAAAAAAATTGAGAGAATAATCATATTATTAACTATCTGAAAAAAAGAAAAAGTAAAAGGAGAAAAAATACCTAGATATTTTTTTATTATTTTTTCAGGCAATCAGATTAAACGTCACATAATTCTTTCTTTTAAATTCTCTCACAATAATTTCTCTTAATTTTATAATAAAAATATTCAATAAAAAAAATTAAATTTTCCAATATAATTTGATTATCAGCTTATTCCAAATTAAATTTTCAAATATACTTGATTAACATTGAATATATTTAATACGTTTAACTGTTTCAACTTGTTATAAATTATTGACTTTAATAATATATATAGTCATAAATCGGAAATCATATATAAGAATATCAAATCTGTTCTATTTTTACTTTCAAATAATGATAGGAGTACGGTGGACTAAGAGGGTTTGCAATCATTTTTTTAACCTTTGAACGATTTACACAAATAATCCACCTTACTTTCCTTATCCTGAGAAGAATTTTTGAAAAAAGCTTGTCTTATTTAAAAATTAATAATTTGCGGTGATTTTAAGTAGGTAAGAATATTTTGAGGTAAAAGACTTTAATACATTAATATATAATTATAAAATAAAAATTAATAATTTTAATTAAAAGATATTTTAATATTTTTTTAATTAATGAAGTGATATAATAAATGAGAGAGTGATTGAAAAAACATTTGTTGAATTTAGATTATTCAAATTACTAAAACCGAATAAAGCTCAAAATATCAAAATTAACTTTCTTTTTATCCATGTCGTCATGAGTTTTTCTAAAGGGTAATGGAGGGTTGTAATCATCAAATCACTTGTTTTATAAACTAAAAAAATACTTTTATTTTATTTTTATTAAATTTAAATTTAAAATAATAATTAAACCAATTAAAAATAAAATAACACTTTTATATATATAAAAATAACTTTTTTTAAACAAAATTCCTAAAACCCAAAAAAACCAAAATCAAACAAGCTCCAAGAGCTCTCCTATGCTAATCTAGTTTGATTTGTTTTTTTTTTTTATGTTTTTTTTTTAATTTTTACCAATTTTTTTATCCGTCATATCATTTTAATTATTAATTAAATCACTTATTACATTAACTTAAATTCTCTTATTTTAATTTTCGCTAAAAAAATATTTTAGTAATTAAAAATTAAATAACTTATCTTTTTATCAAACAAAACTTTTATACAAATTCCAAAAAAAAACCCCCCAAAAATCCAAGATAAAACGATCTCTTAAGAAAAAACATGTTATTATCCAAGAATTTTAACAACGATAAAAAAAAAAAAAAAAACACTAGTTAATTTACTGTCGTTTATATTTTAACATTTCGTTTTTTATTGTAGAATTTAATGACTATAAATAGATACAGTCTTCTTGACTTAATACCTTAAAACTTCATCTGTTAACGTGTTATAAATAATTACAACATAAAATGTATACAGTTATAAGATCAATATTTTAATTTTCTAAAAATATACGCAAGGATTGTTAACTTTAAAGGTTATGTCATTATGTTGATATATATTAACAAAAATCACTTCAGGTTTTAGCATATCAAACAATTAATGTGAAAAATATAATTGCTATTATAATTTATTTTTTCATTTAAATAAGATATATATCGTACCTTTAACCCTGATAAATACGAATATCCCACAACTTATTTTTTTTTTACAAACTCTTTTTCTTTTTACTCTTACGTTTTTTTCCTGTAATTATTTACAAAATTTTATTGTTTTACAAAATTGTTATAATTTCATAATAACTTAATTATTATTAGAATAATTAGAAGATTTAACATAGAAGAAAACATTAAACTATATTTATTTAACAAAATAGAAGTTACCCTAACTTTTACTAAAAGTTTAGATTGCAGGAATATAAAAACAAGGTACAAGGTCCTTAGAATGGGGCTTAAGGCTAAGAACACGTATATTAATAAAAATATACGTATATTAATTAATTTATCTTAATTAATTTTGAGATTGATATATGCATGCAGGATTTTTTGTGATTTAAACACCAGTTTACCAAAAGATGAAATAGACCGTCAATTCGCATCATGGTTCCGATGTAAGGTGAGGAAATAAGTTTAATTTATATGTTGTGTGTTTGAGTATTATATTTAATTTTGCATTAATGATTTATTGTAAACTTGTATCTTATAGATTGTTGAGGAACATGGTCTTTTAGTTTCAAAAGGATTATTGTATTATTTGTCTTTTGGGCTCAAAACACCCGCAACAAGACATTCAATGTACTTCGTTAATGGGTTTGTGTGGCGGTCAAGAGATTTTGGATCTAACAAAGCAACCATGAATAGTGGTGTTTGTGTGCATGCTGATGACGCTGACTATTATGGACTTTTAGAGGATATAATAGAAATTGAATATCCTGGTCCAAGTTTACGTATTGTTCTATTTAAATGTTTATGGTTTGACCCAACCCGTGGTTCAAGAGTTGATGAAACATATAGGTTGGTTGACATAAACATGAAACGGAAGTATGCAAAGTATGACCCTTTCATTCTAGCTCAACAAGGTATACAAGTCTACTTTGCTACGTATCCGAACAAAACAAATCAGATAGGTGATTGGTTGGCTGTTTGTAAAACAAAGGCAAGGGGAAAAATAGAGAAACAATGGAGTGATGATTTGGTGTATCAACAAGAAGAGCCAACTACACAACTAGATATCCCCCTAAATATACCACTATATGATGTCAACAATTTAAGTGATCCTAATGGTATGGTTGACGAGCTCGATGATACAAACGTAAGTGAAGAAAATGAATTTGAAAATGTTGAATGGGAAGGAAGTGAGTCAAGTGGAAATGAATCTGAAGGGAGTGGGTCGGAGGAAATTAGTGAAACTCACGAATCATTGGATATTTTTTGATGCTTAATTAGTAAGTTTATTTGTTTAAATGTTCAACTCTTTGTTATGTTTAAAGATTCATCTTTTATTCTAATTAATTATGATTATTTAATTTTATGTTCAAATATTAATACCATGGGATGTGCAATTCAAATTGTAATTTTATTTTATATGAAAGTCGCAAGGCCAGTTGTGATTTGATACGTTTATTACAAAAACAAATTACAAATAACTCTAATATACATAATGCAAAATACATTACTTATTTATTTATAAATGAAACTAATAGATAGATTATAACATATCAATTGTTATTCAACTTATATTGCAATATTTAGTTTTTATAAAGTTACAATAATAGTTGATAAATAGAACAAAGAATTTTCCAAACTATTTAATACGTACATTGTTTATCAAAATTGTTAGTAAAAACCCAATGGATTAGCTCCTACACAAGTTGCTCATATCTAATTTTAATATTATTAATTTTACTTATTCTATAACTATTTATTTTTTATTATTATTATTCTTTTGCAAAATTAGTATAATTAATTTATAATAAATAATTATATACAAAAATAAATGGATATTCCGTACAATATGTATAAATAATTAAGAATTAAGTTAGTAAATTTATAAATAATAAGTTTATAGATAAATTTAAATTTCATTGATTCTTATTCAATAAAATAATGTAATATACAATTAATTATATATATATTTTTATATATAAAACAAAAATTGCAATTTGAATTTGTATTAACATTGTAAAACAAGTTACAAAATAACTCTATAATAAGTTTAATACAAAATAAATTACTATTATTTCTAAATAAAACAACAAATATAAATTAAACAATATGTCAATAACTATTCAACTTAAATTCCAATATTAGTTTTATAACAATTGATAGATAGCATTGAAATTACAAGTTGCGTACACATTCGAATTATTGTATAAAAAAATATTCTAAGCTACATAATACCATGTCTCTTAGAAGCTACCTTAAATCTCCCCTACATTAGTTATCTATTCCGATTATTACTCTATCCAGAAAAAAAAATTATGATCCAAAAAAATATTTATCTTGATTTTAAACATATGTCAAACAATTTAATTAAAAACTTATTATATATATATATATATATGACATATATATATAAACATGTCTTGTTTATTTGTAAACCTTTTAGTTTCACATATTCATAGTTACGTAATATTATGCAATTTTTTTAACTAATTAATTATTAATTTTTTTCTTTTTCTTTTCATTTCCAAAATTATAAATACAATTTATTTTGCAATTTTACTTTAAATGAAAGTTGCGAAAAAAATTATAAAATTAACATTTTATTAATACAAAATAAGTTTTTAAAGTTGATTACGAAATAAGTTAGAAGATTATATTCAATTATCTGTAATGCAAGATAAATAATAAAATTAGTTTAGAAATAATTCAAAATATATTTAAAAGTAGTTTAATTTACTTTTTATTTTAAACTTGCAAAAAAAAATTATAAAGTAAAACAGTTTTTTTTGTTAATTCAAAACATATTGAATTTTTATTTAACATATAATTAATAAATTTGAAAATTAATTAAGAATTAATTAAGAATGAAAGCATCTTAATAAAATAAATAATAAATCAAATTATATTGTCTTATATTTGTAACTTCATTTGGTAACATATAATTATAGTTTTGTTGCGAAACAAGTTACATATTAGTGTTAATAATATTTAACACAAACTTAGTTGCACAATAAGATAAGATTAGAGTTTTCAACTTTTATGTTCACTTATTATTTATCTTTTATTGGAATAAAATATTATAATTATAAAAGTGGATGAAAACGTTGGAATATTTATATATATGGTAGTTAAAATATTAACAATATTATTTGTATTATCTCTATATTAATGTGGCTTTAAAAGTTGTAATGATTACTTGTTATAAAAAATTGCACCATTTTAATTAATAAAACATTATTCCCTCTTTAGTGACTTGTTTAACAATAATTTATTTGAAGTTTTTAATTTTTTTTATCAACAATCAATTAATGTAAAAAATGTTACAATATTTCCACTATTTAGAATTTATGTTATAATTTAAGTTACATGTTCTCAAAAAAATGTATTAGTTATATTTAAGTTTCAAAAATAAGTTACTAATGAACCATTTTTTTTGTAATACACTCTCACTCATTTAAATATTTTAATTGACATGTTTTATTAAAAACAAACTAAAATTAATCCATGGATAATTGACTGATGTAGTAGGTAAAAACTAATTTGTAATTTTTATTTTCACTTGCGACTGTATTTAGCGACGTTTATTATTTTCCGTCACTATTGACCTAAAAGAAAATATGATCAAAGTGTCGAAAAGAAAAAGGACGGTTCAGCTATCATTGTTGATATTTAGCGACAGTAATTTGAGCAATAGCAACTTTTTATGACGTTAATGCTTAATTATATTAATTTAATAATAATGACAAATAATTCAATTACCATCACTATGGATCTTTTTATTCTAGTGGTGGACTAACCCATAATTGACTTATGAGAAAAAAAGACTTCTTGTAACTTAATTAGTTTAATTTATAAGAAAACCACTTTAGAGTGAATAGATGAACGTAATTGTGTAGTGTAAATTGGTGAATAGAGCAACATTTTAAATTCAATGAGTAATTATTTATTTTACAACTTACACCTTGGGATGTTACTTAAACTTTCTTCTAGCTAAATTGCTTTAATTTCTTCTTAAAGGAAATTAACATGGAATATTAATGCAATTGCAGAGTGAGTTCAAATATGTGTAAATAGTATATTAATTTGAGACAAAAGGAGATAAGAAAACAAAACATTTTAAAGACATTTAAATAAGTTTATACTTGAAAGGTCAAACTAAACAAGTTAAATGTTAAATGCACTTTAGTCTCATGTGTTTATTTTCTACATGTTGCTTTTCATTCACTATATATTTTTACTTAATTAGTCTCTATGTAACTTTATATTTTGAGTCTTCCTACTTGTGTTATCTAGTAAGTAAATTGTTACCATTTAATTTGTATCCCTCATTATTTTCACAATACAAGTTGTTTTAATTGATAGAATATTTATTAATATATATATATGTTCAATAATAATGATGCAATAAAATGTCGGCATATATAAATAATTAACATTATCTCATAATTGTGATGGAGATGCAAATTTAAATTTTACTTGAAAAAAACAATAATAGAAAATGATGTCTTCCTATATGAACTTACTAAATGTGTATATGATGTAAAAAAATGGAATGTCATGTCAAGTACAAATTATATTCCCATGCATATTTCTAAATTTAGGTGATAGGAGCCCATAAAGATAAAGATCTGAAGAATAGTATTGAATGGTCTATATAAATGTAACTTAATTCTTCTTCCCCATGACTTACATGATCTTTTACATAATCCCCAGACTGTGGATAAGATCATGCATGTATAGTACCCGAAAAGACAGTTGGATTGTAAGTAGTTGGCTCGAGCGATTTCTAGACTCATGTTTTTGTCGACGTTCACAAAAATGTTATGGTATCATGTGGCTATGAAAGTTTTTTACTTTTGGTTAGGAAAGTTACTTTAAATAACAAAACTTAATATATATCGTCTATCATTTTTAAAGATGACAATTATAATCTGCCACTCAATTTTTGATTCAAATTGTCTTATTTTGGTAACTTTTTTCCGGTTTGACTAATAGTTAAAAAAAATGTAGCGAGATAGTATTTGTGTCCCGTATCACGACTCTGTCCCGATTAATATTTTAACTATAAACACAATTAAATATATAACATCACAACTATATTTTTTATTTTTATTTTTTAAGAGTTAAATTTATTTTTTTATAATAATATAATTTTTTAATATATTATATATAAACAAAAATTATTATAGCAATTTTTTTTTATAAATTTTATAACATAAACATTGTTCGAAATTTTTCGAAAACAAACAAGACGAGAATAGTTTAAAACAAAATCTTAAAGTAGAAGGAATTTTACATCCCATAGAAATCACTAGTCATAAATTCTATGAAAATAATGTAACTCAAACATGTTATAAAACAAATGTAACATTCTTATTTCATTTGCAATCTTTAATGGAGTCATAATTTACAATTTTTACAAACACAGACATCATAAACTATTAATTAACATAATTATGAATATGGGTTGATCATCTATTTAGCCATAATAAATCTCCTGGCCGGTGTTCAATCAGAACTCACGAAACCATTAACAAGTTGCAAATAAGTCCCCAGTTCATGACATGTGGCCACATTTATTCCGGCCAGATGAGGCGATTGTCGGCTGCTCAACCGCAACTCCCGCCCCACTTCCGCATACACCCACCACGGTAACCACCCCGGAATCCCCGCCCATTGGCCGTAACTACTATCTTCAGCATCTAGCACGAACCCCGGTAATATAGTTACTAGGTCATCCGAGTTTACAATCCTAAGAACCTTCGTCCCTTGTTTTTCAAGAATATTCCGGAAGCTCCGGTTCCCCACCCGCGGCCCACCGAACGATATGACGGTTACCAACAGTTCCCGACGGATGGTCTTCTTGATGTCATACGCCGCCAGTATAGCCAGGGCAGCACCGAGGCTGTGGCCCGTTATAGTGACGCTTAATGTCTCGTTTCCGTAGGTTTTGAGTAACCGTCGAATCTCTTCTCTAACTTGTTCCTGTAAACTCGGAGAGTCCGAGGTTCTCGAGGTGTACAAGCTAAGGAAACCGCTCTCCACCATTCCCGAGTCAGAATCATCCGAAACCGGTGTTAGGGTTGCGCGGAGATTTTCAATCCACTCAAGGAAAGTGGAGGTCCCGCGTAACGCGATCACCACGTCGCGACGACCTAGTCGCGCGATCTCTTTCTTGTCGGTACAAACTGACACGTAACCTATCCAGCTGGAACGAATTGTGGTCCACCTTGGGGCTTTTTTCATCCAATCTGGCGGTTGGATGGATGAGGTGGCTTGTAGATTCTTGGTAATCTTGTAACCAGTGTCTGGGAACCCTGCACGTTGTAGGAGTGATCTTTTTGGGTGGTGGCATAACGAGTACGTGGACGATGACGTGTCGCAGTTGAATCCCATGTAAGCAGCCTCGACAAAGTGGCCGTATCTTATGATTTCTGCACGTAAAGTCTCGTCGAGTGGATCGAGAAGTCCTTCCCAGTTCTTGATTCCTTGATATTCCATCCATTTCTTGTTCATACGGACTGGGATTTTCTGGCGGCAAGATTGGCCGCCGCTGCCGCCTGGAGAAGGTTTGAGCAACAACTTCCGATTACCTTCGACCTGGGTATGGTCAAAGATACGAAATGCTGCCGGTTTAGATATCACGGTCGGACTTGCGCATGACCATACCGGTTTTAAGGATACTTGTTTCATGCTTTCGGTCTTGTTTGTTGGACAGAGAGAGAGAGAGAGAGAGACAGTTTGCATGTAATTATTGAGATGAAATATTAATAAAAGAATAATATTTTTTCTTGTTTGGAATTGTTGTGAGAATAGACCTTAGGGAAATGATTAAGAGGAGAATGTATTTATAGATAGTCATTCTCTCTCGATCTCTCTAAACTACATCAATGGTCTTGATGTATTTCCTTAGAGATAGGTAGATAGATGATGATAATTGAGTGTTTAATTTATAACCTTAATTTGAGAGAGTAGATAAATAGTTTTGACCTAGAAATTGATAGACTTCCAAGAATAAGATATTTTACGGGTTACTAGTAGTAGATGTACTAATGTATGGTGCAAGGATGAATTTGGAATTTGGAATAAGATACATTCTCCAACAGTACCAATTTGGAATCTCTTATGAAATATCTTAGCATGTTAGACTTAGAATGGCCTATGCCAAGGTTAATCAATCCCCTATTGCTAATTGGGAGTCACATATCAAGTTGTTTAGGAAGAAACTTAATCACGTATAATGGTTTGGTACGTTGATGATTTTTAAAAGATAGTGAAAATAAGAGCCTTTTGTTTCGGTTTTTAGTAAAGACTCGTAACTTATGTTCTAAAAAATTAGCTTCCGTTTCTCATCTCATAGTACTAGACGATGTATAATAGACATTCTAAAAAATTATTAAGAATTATGTGTGAGCATCTTAATTAGCTGGTGGCAATAAGGACTATAATATAACTAATTTCACATTTTGTGTTGTTTTGGGGGGTTATTGTTAACTTTATTTATTTTGGAAAAAAATAGCTAAGCAATTGGATTGCAATTGCAAAGACTAAGAAATGCATGAATTAATTAATAACGATGGATTGAAACTCAATAAAGAGTAAATTAAGAATTAGATTGTTGTATTAATTTTTGTAAGAAAATACTTATAAGGTAGTCCAGTAAAAAAAATGATTACAAATTTGATTTTATCTGAAAATGTTTTAAGTTTAAACTAGGGCAATAACGGTGGGATGTTATCATAATTCTCTTTTAATTCCATACGAAATTAATTTAGTAAGAAAGGTGAGAATTAAGTTTCTATTTTGTAAAAAAAAAATGTATAGTTAATGTCATTAGAATAGGGACTCCACAATGAAGCTTTGTTTGTTTCTTGAGGAAGTGGACAAGTCCATATAAATTCTAACCATAGCTTTTTGGGGGTTTACTTTCCTCATTCTTTCATTTTATTGGTAGGTGATTAATTTGTTTTATATATTACTTATCATTTAGTTGACTTAATTATCCTTTTTTTCAAAGGGTTTTCATTGATGTGCTTGTTTACTTTTAACAAAATATTACAATCTCATAATATTTTTCTAATATTTAAAAAAATGATTCAATAATACTTAAACGAAAAGATTAAGAATTGAACCCTAATTTGAAAATTTTATACCTTTAATTAACTAAAGAATGGTTTCACAAATTAACTAAATTATGTGATGCTTGAAACTATTTATTTTCCACATGGTTTTGAAACTGTCTCTTTCATACTTACCATCATTTTCCATTTTTGAGTCATAAATAGTTGCTTCATGTAACGGCTAGCCGGCCCTTTCTAATTTGTTAATTATCTATATATAAAAAAACATGAACAATATGCTCTATTAAAATTATATGAGTTTTTCTTTTCTTTTCTTTTGTTTTAGCAAAAACCAGTACCAAGGCATAAAGGGTCACTGGCATTTACCTTTCCTTAATTTGTGTTTACTTGTTACAAGTAATACTTGTATAAATTACTTAACTAACTTAATTAATTAAAGATCTCATTTTTTAAGTTAATTTTTTCAATTTAAGTATTTTTATGATTATATATATAATTATTTTGTAAATTGATGAAACCTCATTTAACAAATATCAAACAAAATAAATAGAACTCTACACGAACATACAAATGATAGAGAAATTAAATCTAATACAAATATTAATGTCATAATCTTCCCAAAAGGATTGAATATACAAATCTTTTCATCTTTTCATGCTCGATTATGTACGGCGATTGTATTTACTCTTCTTTGTACATGTTTGCGCAAAAAAGACAGTCGCACCCTTCGCATTAAGGCACCTTTTATTTCATTTCAATCTCATTGCATGGTGTTCTTGAGATCAAGTCCATCTTAAACATTCTTAAAATAAATAAATAAAGATTGTAGTGAATTAATTGATTAATAAAATTAAATAAGTTATATTTATTATATAAACATTAGATTGAGGTTATAAGAAAAAACAATATAATAATATAATTTAATATTAATATATTGTGATAATATTATTACAAATATATTATTTTATATTCTAACCTCCTCCTCAAATATTAATATATTGTGATAATGATTACTTTAGCCATTAACGAAGGACTCTAATAATGATCTAATAATTATTATTATATTTTAATAATATTTTTTTTCAAATAATTATGTTGATGTTCTTATTTTATTCGACAATCATATTTTCTGAGTTTTGATTTTAGTTGTTGCTTAAGCTAAGCATTTTATGCCTATGGATTCGACCTTATCCGCTGGTTTTTATTTTATGCAATACAAGAACATCTCCGTTATTTGATGGATCTCGAGATTCACGAGTAACTTCGGAGTTCTTTGGTTGTTGTTTCACCCAGATTTTACATTTTTCATAATTTATCAGTCTAACACATTGACATCTTTAACTTATACTTAATTAATTATTTATTAAAAAAAATAGTATCATTATATATTTAAGTTCCTAATATATTTTTATCCAAAATAACTTATTTTAGTAACTTATCTCAAATAAAATTAATTGAAAATACTTACTTTCTAATTCCAAATTTTCAACAACATAAATTAAACATGACCTTAGAAATTAATTATCCAAATGTTATTTTTCCCTTTTTGCTAATCATTTTCATATTATTGCGACATTATCACACTATTTTTATTAAGAGTATTTTTTTCATGCGAAGGATTACTATTTTCTTTTAAATAATAATTTCTTATAAACATAGTTTAATCTTATAAAATAAGTTATATTAATATATACTTAGTTTTGTTATTTAGGTAGATAACATGGACGGAAAGATCTTTACTTTTATAAATAATCCAAATGAGCTTAATTAATATATATCTATAAAATAAACATATGTAATTACATCTAATTCAAATAAACAATTCATTTGAGTATTCTTATTTCATTAAATTTTCTTTAATTGTGAAACTATTTCATTTATATTTTTTGATAATCAACAATTTTTTTTTGTCTCTTAAATTTATAGAATATAATATATATATATATATATATATATATATATATATATATATATATATATATATATATATATATATATATATATATATATATATATATATATATATATATATATATATATTTAAAATCATGTATATTAAAAAATATAATAATAGTTAATCAGTTGACTATTTTTCATTAATATTGATTAGTTCATCAATCTTATTGATTAGCATGCCATTGTATTTGTTTCTCCTGTGACAACTCAAAAAAAAATTAAGAATGTTACTAAATAGATTAATGAGCTCGCATGTTTTCGAGTAAAACGATTAACTTTTCGACCGACTTTACCTGTTATTTAGATCGAATCTTAAAATTTTTAATAATAATATGATTATGAATGATATGTATCGAACGACTATTATCATCATTGAAGATTCTGTAATTTTTCTCCAACCATATATTTCAACAGAAAATAATCGGGATGAATAATTCAAATATTTAAGAACTCAACAATCTCAATTCAAACTTCAAAGCATCTAATCAGGAACTCGAGTATTACAATACAAAATATCTTTTTTATTTTTTAAATTTAATTATAGGGTGATTAGTAGGATTCCAACAATCTCAACCTCACTCTAACTAAAACATTTTTAATAAAAATCAACATTAAACGATTTAATTTAATTTGTCAATAATATAAGTTAGCAGACCGAAGAGTACTAAATGTCAATATAACATCGTTACTTAAATCCTTGTATTAACCAATCAACATCTAATTAGGAGCTAGGTCACCGTTATTGATCATAAGTGGCTTGACTTATTATCCTCAATATATATACTTATAAGTGACAATTATATTAGTGGGTGCATGCAGGAGTGATTGCAATATTATTGTACAAAGAAAGTAAGTATGAACATGTAAGAGCCGGATTTGTGCTAATTTTGTAATAAGTTTCAAAATGAGAAAGTGTCATTTTCTAGTTTAGATAAAAAAATAATAATATTGATCGGTCAAACTCTAAGATATGACCACACCGCCGCTAGCTAGCTAGGTGTAAGCAAGTCATCCAGTTATCTTGGCCTATATATATGTGATCTTGGTGATGCCTACATATCATATCACGATCTACTTAATTCAACTTTTATATATATATATATATATATATATATATATATATATATATATATATATATATATATATATATGACATTCCCAATTCAACAATCATTTTTTATTCGTTCCTATCTATTAAAAGTCGAATTTGCTTCTTTCTAGGAAGTAGATTGGCCCTTATTTGGACCAATTGGAGACAGGACACTTGTTTGATCAAGCTTTTTGGTTTTTTTTTATGACTCTTTAGCGTGGGACAATCGAGATTTTAGACATTTTCTTTTAAATCTCATAATTTGAGATTTCATATTTTTAAATTTATTAAAAAAATAAGATTTGTCTTCACAGTTCAAACACCGTTTAAATTATTATCTTCGTGATGTTTATAAATAATTAAAAAAAATTAATTACACTAATTTAACTATCGAATTTCAGCGAATCGAGAGTTTTGACTATTGATTCTCTAAAATTCGGTAGTCAAAACCTTAATTCGCTGAAATTCGATAATTAAATTAGTGATATGGAGCTTATATTTATAAATGTCACTTAAATAATATATTAACTTAAATAATATATTAACGCCATTTGAAATCGATAAAAAAACTTCTTTTTGTATAACTTTAACAATAAAGAATCACAAATGATGAGGTTTAAAAAAGAGGTCCGAAATCTTAATTTGTCCCCAATAATGAGTTTCAAATTGACAATTCCGTCTTTTTTTAAATGGATAAATTAAAAGAAAAAAAAATTCATCAAACGATTTCTACGTGGAAAATGTCACCTTCACGGCTTAGCTACCTAAAAATAAATAAATTCCAATCATGATAAGGACTTCCAACTCCAAGATAAATATAAATAAATATATATATATATATATATATATATATATATATATATATATATATATATATATGTTTTTATTTTTATCACCGACCCAATTATAAATTAATTAAATAATTACCAAATTCAAATCCAAGAGAAAATCAACTGTCAAATTATATATTATTTATTTATTTATTTTATCACCGACCCAATTATAAATTGATTAATTAATTACGAAACTCAAATCCCAGAGAAAATCAACCGTCAAATTCAAAGTTCAACTGAGGCCTATGGAAAAAAAAGTTTTAATTTAAATAGATTCCGTGTCAATTTTATTGTTAGGATTAAACAACTATTTTTTTTTTAAACGGTTAAAACAATTTTAATAAAATCTCATAAGTGGAAGAGTGAAGAAACAAAGTTAGAGCATGACAATCAAGCGATCCAAAAATCTGATTAGTAGCAATAAAAAACAAAAAAATAAATATTACAAACAAAAAATTATAAATTGTATCAAATCATAACTATCCCAATAAAAAATTTTATTTTCATACTAAAACCTGTTGTTTCAAAATGTTGTATTCCTCTTCACTTTATCTTTCATATTCCTCTTTCCCTTTCTCTTGCAATGAAAAATTGATGATTGGAAAAGTTTGATAAATACTGTATATTCTCATTTTGATTTTTTTCCTCATATGAACCCATTCTAATTTGATAGAAATAATTATTTTTTAGGATTTTCGGGTTCTTCATCTTTTTGTTCTCAACTTGTACTTTTAAATAATTGTCTTCATTTCCTTCAACTGCAGCTTTGGAATTCTAAACAACATTGAATTCCTCTATATCAATTTTGAAATTTTTTTCTTCTTCTTGATTAGTCTGAGTATATTCCTCTTTGTTTTCATCAGCAACCACTTCAACTTAACTTGATTGTAATTCCTCAACTATCTCTTCAACATGATTAGATTGATGTTCCACCTACTTCTTCGTACTGCTTTTCTTGTACATAATTTTCTTTATCTTTTATTTTCTGTTTTTTAACCACATTTTGCTATTTGATTATAGACACCTCTATTTCATTTTCCTGTATATTTACTTTTTGACGTTTACGAATTTTCTGATCTTCTTCCTTAGCCAAATTATATTTTAGGTTTGCATGTTGGAAAGTATTACAAAAAAAGTATATGTAAGACATCCACTCATAAGTGATTTCCATGACAGTAGGTTTTCTGTCTACTATTGTCATACTTTTCGACAATATGCTTTTAGGATGCACATTAATGTTAATTCTAGCAAATAATAGGTTCTCTCCTTTTCAGTAATTGTGTCCATTTATATTCTAACAATACATATGTGCAGTATATTCCAAAATTTGAACCATATCTGTACAGTTTCTTTTGGCTTACTCAATAGGTTCAAATCTTCAGACCATTTTTCCAACTTCATACAATTCGATCATATTTATATATGCCAATTTCCTAAATTTCTTCCAGATTAGATCCATTCTTGAATTTAAGGAAATATATATAATGGATATTTGCTGAAATCTTCTCCAGTTAGTTTTCTTCTCATTTCTTCAATATTGTCTCTTTAGTAATTGAGAATGATACTCTGTTTTTTCATATGTAGTTTTCCACAACTATATTTTTCCATTCCTTTATACAGTTTTCCTCTATTTTAGTAGATAATTTAAATTTAAATGGAGAATTCAGTACCTTCATTTTTGTCTGTGTATTGGCTAAAAAGATTTTCCATTTATAGACATGATTTTCTAATTTTATGCATTGTTGTTCTTCTAAACTCTATTAGCTTTCCATGTCGAGTTGCTTCAGATAGGATATGACTTAGATTTGAGAACTTTCATTAACTCCTTCATTATAGCAACTGACCATTAAACAATTTCTTCAATATTCATCTTTTTTAGCGGATTCTAGTCTTTGAGATAATGGGTGTTGAATTGAATTGCAATTTATTGTGTTTTCTCTTTATTAATGACAATTTCTCCCTTTTGGCATGCATAAGGAGTTTTATAATCTGATTCTTGATCCCCAAATAAATTAGTTCCTTCATTATAGCGTATCTTTCAAGCTCCTTTATTATTCCTCTGTTTTCCTGCATTATTTTCTACAAAAAATTTCCTAGCAGTAATTGGAACATATTTCTTATTTATGTTGTTATCCTACTATTCTTTGACTGTTGCTTCCTTAATCATATCTAGCACAAACTCCTTGACTTCTTTATATTTATTACTTTTGTTTTTCCCCTTCGCTATAATGGTAGAAACAAAGTAATAAAACAAAGTAATTGTAGAAACCCTAAGAGATGATAAAAGATAAACCGTAATCGAAGATAAATTTAGTGGCGCTTACAAATGCACAAGAAACCCTAGACTAACGGCACTTAATGACTAACTTACGACGAAAGACAATATTGTGTCGTCCGTGTCGATTGTGATTTATCGCAGGGGCGGAGCCACTCACAAGGGTAACCGGACTATAGTTAGGAGGCCCCAACTCCTTTATATATATATATATTATTATTTCCAACATAAATACTAATATACTATATAATATATTTATTCAAATTAAAAACTTTCTTTAACATCCTAATTTATTAATTCCTGACTCAATAATATATAATTTATCCTTCCTGATTCAAAAGCCTCTAACTTAATCATTCCTAATTAAATTTAGTTACCTACCATTAAGCTATATATAATTAATTCGGCTTAATCAAAAAATTATATCCCAAACAATAATAATCACATTCATAATTTGAAATTTTGATTTTTTTCTTACTAGGTGTTAGTGTCGCATGTACCGTACCGTCTTTCCCTATCGCATTTACTTTGATCAATGGTGATTTTAGCGCCAATTTGATGACTTATGGCGCAAGACAATATCGTGTCGCTCGTATCGTGCCACATGTGCCTATCGTTTCACCGTGCCGATTGTGACATGCTTGTCGATTGCGCTTCCTTTGTTCTAGGGTGATATCTGTGTAGCTTAAACAACTTTAATTTATATTATGTTGTATAATTTATTTTAAATGTATTAAATATATAATGAAAAAATAATTAATTTTTAAAAGAATTAATTGATAAGAAAATGGATATAAAGGATGATGAGTTATTTCATTTTATTTAAATAACCTGATGTGTAAATAATTATTTACACCATCTAAAACTTTTACTTTCCAAAATAAGTTGATTTCATCCATTAGAAATCCAAAACTAGAAAGAAGAAAAACATGTATATTGTTTTTTCTGTTTTTTCAACTTTTGAATGATTTTTTATTGTACCAGCAATGATACAATATCAATATAAGACAATTTAAAATACTTTATTTAAAAATATATTTATAAGATATGTATTCATTCACTTAAATTATTAAGCTTATAAAATAGCTAAAAGTTGTATAAATCCATGGACAGACACTCTTTTAGCCTTTGGGAATGAGAGTCCAATTAAGCAGAGGACATAGATAGGGATGACATTAACGGGTACCTTATCCGTCGGTAGTGAAGTATTCATCCCCGACCCCAAACTCGACGGGTATATCTATTTGTATCCTCATTCCCAATTCGGCGGGTACCCGATACCCGACGGGTACCCCGTTACCCGATTAAAATATGAATTTTTATTTATTATTTTTTAAATATACTAAATACTACCCATTAAAAATCGGTATGAAAATATTACTTACTTATATAGTTATATTGTAGAAGTTGAAAAATATACATAAATGAACTTCAACAAGAATTAGAGAGAAGTTCAGCAAAAATTAGAAAAAATGTTGAAACAAAAGAGAAATAAGAGATGTTAATCTTGAAAATAAGAAATGAATAGAGAGGGAAAATTTTTGTTATTAAAGAAAGGAAGATTAAGAGTAATGGGGAATATAAATTAAATTAATTATGAAGTGAGGAGTGGGTGGTTGAGTGTTGGTATAACTAATTAATTAATATATTTAATATAAATTTATAATTATGGTATTCATTTGAAATTTGAAAAGTCAATTTAATTTTTAATATATATATATTTAACATTAATATTTCGGTTATCGGGTATCGGGTTTAAGTTTTGCACACTCCCCATCCCCGAATTCGAACCCGATTGGGTAATCATTTTCAGTCTCCATCCTCAACTCCGATTTAAAATACCCGAATTCGAACCCGATCATCGAGTACCCACAGGTATCGAATATACGGGTACCCATTGCCATCCCTAATTTTAGATATTGGCAAGGTCAATTCGCTTAGAAAATTAATATGAATTGAGTTAGATTTTGGCTGAAGAAATTGTCTATTAATGCTTTGCAATGATAAGACTTGAGATTTAATTCTAATCAAATAATTCACATGTTTTAAGGTCATAAATGTGTAAATAAGGCAATCAAATTCTCCATATGGGTATTACTTTGTAAGACTTTTATGTAATTAACTTCTTCTTTTCTGGCAATATGTTGGTTTACATCAAAATCAAATGAAAAAAAAAAATATGCTTCCATTTTATTATAATTTACTAATTAAGATTTGTCTTCTTTTATTATTATTATTTTATATATAACTTAATTACCAACATATAGGGTTTGTTGGAACCAAATGAGATAAAGAAACAATACCCTTTCTAGTTAAGGCCTTTAGATTAGTTTATATTAAAAGTGAAACGTAACAAGTTAAATGATCAAACCCATAGTTTACTTTTTGAGTGCATCAATATTATAAATTTGCATGTGTTTTTGCCTCTCTGTCAATTGACTTTGCTTTTCAATCACATTTAATTGATTTTTTATTTATAAAAAAGTGACCCTTCTTCACATTTAATTGGATCTATGCTTATATTTGTTAAGTTAAAGATTTTTAATGAATTCATCAAACTAGATTACTGAACCCTAGGATAAAAGAGTGAGATTGATCTTATGAAAATTTATAAGATGACTAGGGCCTTGTTCGATATGAGTTTACAAATCAAACTTCATTTTACTCCCTCTTATCAATTACATCACTTAATTCATTATCCAAAATACTAAAATACCTTTTATTTTAAAATTTTTTTATTTTATTTATATATATTAATACATATAATTCTTTTTCTCTCTCTTCATTTTTTAAAAAACCAACTACCGAATAAGACCTAGATGGAAGAATGAAAAAAAAAGTTGGTCAATATTTATAAATATTAGTGGCATGTTTTATGTGGTGTGTTACATTTATATACACACATTGTTAATAAAAT